>NC_056731.1:1784353643-1784408643 GCF_019279795.1 Protopterus annectens
TAGCCACGGTATAGCCTGATGGTTGTCAGTGTAATAGTATTGGATTGGTTATACATGCACCGCTGATGTTTAGATCTGTAAACCAGACATCAGGCATTCACAAATGACATCTGTCTGCATATCGTGCCAGGTATTTGTCTCTGAAAAATATAGGGGCCGTGAGCAATAGAGCAGACATAACTGACACAGTACTACACATTCAGCAATGGTTGTACACCTGTGAGGTTTGGTGCACAGTATATGCCAGGGTACAGAACAGTTGCACAGCAATATTGTGTACATGGGTGCAGTGTTTTCCAGGGTAGGAGCATCACCTACTAATGCAGCCATGCATCACACACATGTATACTGTTGCTAGCATGGATTGACTATAGCTGCACTGCATGATGTTGAGTACCATATGTTATGCATGTTGACAGATGGGTAATGGGAGGACTATGGGTACTATCTTTGTGCAACCTCACCTGTATGTGTGTGTGTGTGTGTGTGTGTGTGTGGGGGGGGTTATTTTGTCTGTAAGTGCAATCTGGTGGAGTGGAGGGTGGTTGATGCATGTAGGATGTGTGTGTGTGTGTGTGTGTGTGTGTGTGTGTGTGTGTGTGTGTGTGTGTGTGTGTGTGTGTGTGTGTGTTTGTATGTGTGTATGTGTGTGTGTGTGTGTGTGTGTGTGTGTGTGTTTGTGTGGGTGTCGATGTATTCACATGTGTGATTGTGGGGTTGTTCATACAGCAGTATTTCCCTTTGGGATTGTGCAGTACATGGACATGGACTGACACATGAGACAACAGGCATATTTGTCTGATATGTAATCACAGGACAGCTGATAGTATAATAAGGTCTGTAGCATGGAATATGCATTGGGAGGGAAAGTAGACATCCGGTATACCCTTAATATTGCAATCAGCAGAGAGGTGAATGACAACCCACTACAGATACATTGGGGAATTACTAGACAACACCAGGGAGTGTATTCATATATTACAGCTGTCACATGATAGGTTGATTGAGCAGCAGATCTGGCATGTACTGAGCAATACTTACACATGACACTCCTGTGTGTGACATTATGGAATGAATGTACTAGCCCCTAACATATAGGGGCCATGCTCACAATGTCCGGACATACACAGGATGAACACTGAATGACAGCAGTGAGCCCATGTAAAACCTACTCCACTCAGGTCAAGGAGGTAATGGAGTAACAGGTGTTGTGGTGTATTCACTAATCTAGGCATTTTGGGGAATGATACATTAATGAGTTGTATTAATGAGTGTATGTTACCAAGTATGATGCAGGATGGGGAATTTATGTGAATAAACGTGGGACTGTCTGTAAAATCAGGGACAGGTAGGTATTAAGGTGGAGTGTGTGTGTGTGTGTGTGTGTGTGTGTGTGTGTGTGTGTGTGTGTGTGTGTGTGTGTGTGTGTGTGTGTATTGTTATGCAATGCTTTACAGGTCTTAAAGTGCGTTTCTTGTTTTCCCCCACAAGTGGCAAGGTGGGTCAGGGTCCCTCCTGCATGCAATCTGATGTTGTTGTCCATACATACACCGAAGATGATGATAGTACTGTTGAGGCACAGGTGGGGTTGTCAGGGGCCGAAATTGCGCCATCATTTGACATCCCCCTCTTAGCCACCCCAACCCCGCACACAGTTTCAGTACCTATACATACCCCCATCATCAGTGGCCATAGTAGAGGGACAGTTGGCGGTTGGTGGCAGTGCACAGGAGAGTGTGGTATCCATGCCTACTGTGTCTGGTCACAGCAGGCATAGCCAGATGTCCAGCAGGGCACCACATAGGCATATGTACCAGGGTGCTCGTGGTAGGGCCACTGGTCATCATGCCCCTGGCAGAAGTACCACAACTGGTACCACCAGGCGCATGTTTTAGACTGTCATGGGGGTGCAGGCACATATGGAACTGTACATCAGACAGGGCCTGCGGCTGCAGAGGGCTGATCTTACATCTGCAAGAACTGTCTGGTACCCTCCGTGCTCATACCAAAGTCATGGATAGATGGTTTGGTGAGATGGTGGGCCTCATTGACCGTGGTTTCTCCATACTTGAACATGTGGTGGGAGTGCGGCGACAGCCACGTGGACATAGGCCAGCAACACCAACACCAACAGCTGGTGGTCAATGTGGATGTACTAGGACACCAAGGCACTCCAGTAGTGGCAGTACCAGCCCCAGCACTGTGGGGGGGTGCTGTCCATACCACACCACAGCAGGCCATGTGCACATGGTGCTGGCCAGTCCCAGGAGGGACCTGGTTCCAGTGGACATCTGTCATCATTGGGGAGAGTAGCACATCAAGGCCTGTACCTGGACATGCCCATGAAACCCCTGGCAGGCACAGTCCGCATGTCCATGGCTGGAGCTGGTGAACTGCACACCCTGCCAGGTATGGTGTGCAGCTGTCCAAAAGACACCTGTATAGGGCAGCCACACGGCAGAGCTGTGTGCATGCATACTCACACAAAATATGAACACACCTAGGGCAACCCTTTACCTACACACACCACATCACCACACCCAGTTCAACTAATTACACCCCTCACCCACACACATGGTGTCAAATGTATGGCCCACCCTCGGTCTCTGGTAAACCAACAACACACCCTGTGCATATGATGATACCTGTGCCACATCCCTGTCATCCATAAGATCGATACAGGGACAGGCTAATATGGTTTTGATGCACATAGTGACTGTACTACTCTGTACCAATGTACTGCAGTGTAACATGTTGTCAGGAGTAATGTTTAATGCATACATGTCAGTTAGTGTAGCTGTCCAGCAATGATGCATTACAGCTGTTAGTAACACTGGGTAATTGTGGTCTCCATAATATTATCCATTTGTTTCGGAGGATGGTCTGCAGTCATATTCCACAAGGGGTATGGCACTATGGTGACAGCATGGCTGTGACATATCTGGGGTACATTTGAACAAGTCACAGGTTTGTATAACAGTTATTGCCTGTGCCACATGGACAGGTGACCCACTGGGACATGTATAATCAGCAACCTAATGTAGACCCATCCACATGCACGAACACTCTTACTTGGTAACACTGGGACTAGACCCGTACCTAGGTATGTAGTGCTACTGAACTGTGTCGCTTTCATTGCACACACCACACAGCATTTAGGGTGAGGTGTGTACCAGGTTACATGTTACATGCAGTACAACCTCAGACATGTACAGTATGGTAATGGGGATGTAATGGTTTTATATAGACAATACATAGTGTGACATACCATCATATACACATTAGCAAACACATAACAGGCAGACACACATCTGAGAGACCTGGGCCTATCAGTGCTAACTAACTTGTCTGTGTGTCCAATGTGTTGCAGGTAGGCTGCACACAGCACATGCATAACTGGGCTGGATTGTTGTATCAGTTACCTGTATGGTTGATGGTGGCAGTGGTCGCCATAAAGTGGTACATGGGACATATACCGGGTGTACCATGGTGTAATGACAGTGCACACAGCACCCACATCCCACAGTGGATATTGTACTCACTGGAACCCATGATGACACTTTGACATACCCACCATCACACATTGCCCATGACTGTGATACAACCTATTGAATATCCCAACAGTGGTACTACAGGGATATGCATCTAATGCACATGCCACAGGCATAGTAGGGTGTTGCATTGTCATGCCTCACCTATGGGCAGCAACAACACTATCCATACTACTGTGTGGCAATGCGTATTGTAATAGGAGTATGTGGCCTCGGAATGCTGTACCCTACAGATATACAGACATGCACACATACACACACTTGCCAGAACTTAATGGGTATCCCATGCCTATCGACCCATTTGTACAACACTGTTGTGCTAGTACTGAAAGGCTCATGTAGCCATTAGGGAGAAGAGTGTAACAGAGTACATGTAATGTCCGATACAGCAGCAGCCACATCTGACTATGGCAATGGGTGTTGTGGTGGTTGTGAAGGCCCTCATGATATTACCAACTACAGGTGTACTAACACACAAACACTGCTATCCTCAGTAATGCACACGTACACATGTGTCAGTACTGGGGTGCATTAATGCAGGTAGTCACAGGTGTGTACCTGGCTATTGTCCATGGAGCGATCGGTTGTGTAGGGGATGTGTGTACAGTGGTGTCAAGCCACCTGCCATGTGACAGCAGGCATTCTATCAACAGACATCACTGTGGTGACCCTCAGGGTGAGAGTGATATGCATCAGCCAATCCTCTGGGTGCCTCCTGCAAATGACAACTGAGGTGATCCAGTTGACATGTATGCAACATGTATTACAACACATGGTTAGTGTCTGTGATGAGACCTGTACCCAAGCATGTTATGTTGACTGAGGTAGTGTAGTGGAGGTACCCATGGCATGTGGTGCATACAGGGTGTTGTCTCCTATATGTGCCAGTTATAACACAGCTGGGCAGACATGTCAGTGTCAGTCAACCATAGGCTGCCTGTACGTATCCAAGCTGGATACCTGCCATCTGAACATCTGTACAGGGACTGACAGACATCAGCTTGGCAAGTAGCCATGCAGTATGATGAATGTGACAACAGATAGACATTTGACAACAATATGTATGCCATTACATGTTGGAAGCCCTCACTGACAAGTGCTGTACAGATGGTAGTCTACAGTTACATTCCACATGTCAGATCATTATCCAGTGGGGGATATACACTGTGACACAGCTCACACACCAAGAACACAACAGTGAGGCCTCAGATTCCAGCTATGCCTACAGGTGTGCTTGTTGTCAGTACTACATTTAGCACTCTACGCTTGCCTGGGAAAGCACTGTCAACAGTAGTACTGCCATGATACACTACATGCCAGTGTGACAGCACATAACCTGGGTTACTACCCTTGTATGTAACACATTCACATGAATAAACGTGCTGTATAGGTCTTATATACTTGTGTGTCCCAGACATGACACTCACACCTCTTGCTACTGTAATGACAGCACATAGATGCATGTATTGTACATGGCATTACATACATTTATTAAAGATGTCATTACCCTGCTATGTTATCAGACTGGGATGTTAACACTGGTTACTAGGGCTAAGTCATGCTTAGCAGGTGTCAGCACTGCTGCAGTATAACAGCTAAGAAGATTTGTGCACTGGTAAGCAAAGCCTACATGGTGTAAGTGCCCATACATTTAATTATAGCTTAGCACCGCTTAGCTTCATGCAAACCCACGTAAACGCACTTAAAGCTGCTCAAAACTGACTTACCCACTCTGTATCCAGCAGCCCTTGTTCTGCCCAGCAACAAAATGAAAGAGCACTTGCCGGTATTAAACCCAGGACCCTGTACACTATAGTCAGAACAGTTAACCACTACATCATGACAGCTGTGAAGACAGTTATTGTTTTTCCAATATATCTATCACTATACATATTGAATAGTATTGAACAATTGCTTTGCCTTCCACAATTGTATAGTACTTGTTATTGATATTACTGTTGCATCACATATGTTGTTGTATCTAAATGTACACATATCAGATACATACGGTGAAATACACCTGGGAAGGTATACACAACCATGATGTTTACACATGACAGGAATATGGCTATATACATATATATATATATATGTTGATATATGCCTACATGTATATACACATGTATATTCATACATATGTATGTTTACACATCTGTATAGTGCATCATATATATGGCCATTTGTAGATCTCTTTGTATATACATATATATATATATATATATATATATATATATATATATATATATATATATATATATGCACATCCTATGTGTACAGATATACCTATTTATGTTGATATATATGTAGATATCTATAACTATATGTACATACATATCTATTCAGATATACCTATTTGTGTCGATATATATGTTGATATCCATAACTATATGTGCATATGTATCTATATATCTGTATATGGGTAGACATATATTGCTGTGTATATGTAGATATTTGAGTGTTTACACACACACACACACACACACACACACACACACACACACACACACACACACACACACACACATATATATATATATATATATATATATATATATATATATATATATACATATATAGATACACACATATATATGTTTACCATATGTCCAGAACATGGAGTGGAGTCCTACCTCAGCACCAATAGTCCCAACCTCTTAGTGCAAGGGGATGTCATGTATGTATTGCAGGTCTATATGTAGACTGCTGCTACTGTAACAGGGGTTGTCTTAACAGACATGTTGTGTATGGGAGGTCACATCAGCATTATATATATAAAGGCACTATAAGTTTTAAATTCTTGCATTAATTGTTTCTGAGATTAATTGTATAATCAAATTATTGTTGATTTGTATGCATTTAAAAACAAGTGCTACTATGAAGTCTGTATTCAGTCTGAGGAAGTGGTCAAGGAGACCGTGAAAGTGCTTACTTTTGCTGTGTGTATTAATATGGATTTCTACAGCTGTGGTGATATGGCTCATTTTTTATCTTCTGTACTTCTCGACATCCACCAGTGAGGGAGTGAGAGAGTCAGACAGAGAAAAAGTAAGTCAGGGAGGGGGTGGGAGAATAAAACCTAAGCATGTTTGTGTCACACACCTACCAATATGGGGTTTCAAACCCCTGACTGACTAAGTATTGCTATCACATATCTATGCAGTTATTGTATGTGCCACATAGCTTACATGTTGGGGAGTTGTCAATAGGTATATCTGATGGTGAGTGACATCTGCAACAGTGATATAGTAGCGATAAGGTAGGTGTAGTACACGTGCCTGTCCACATGAACAGGTATCAATGTCAACACAGCCACACACTCTCAGGGACTCACACACATTGACACACTTGGCAGGGTCAGGAATAGACTTCCTAACTAGCTAGTTTGCCACAATACAGTAATGTGCAGGCATCACATGCATCACAGGGGTTATCCGGATGTTATATGTGCAAAGGGTATATGAAGGTGTATGCAATCAGACAGCATGCTTCAGTAGGCCAATGGGAGGTGTAGTGAGTGTGAATGTGGTTGAAAACATCATACTCCACACACATAGACACAGGGTGCCAGTATTGACATGCATGGGTGCATTGCTTCATGGGTGTGTAGTAGTTGACTGTGCCAGAAAGCTATACAAGGCTAGGTGAAGGGTATACCTTGGCATCAGACCAAATGACAATGGTCTGCAGTATGGCTCAGGGTTATAGGGTCTGGATTGGCCCACGCAGGTGGGTATTGTATTCACCATCCAGTCACTTGGGTTACTATTGTGTGTGGCCAGTGTTGTGCAACGCTTGCCATGTATGTGTTCTATAGTCCATGATGTGGATGGTATCTGGGATGTGCACACATCCAACATGCATGTTCAGTGACATGTGGAACTGTATCTGGGGTGTCTGGCCCATGTTGTCTACACAGTTTGTTATCATCAGATGTGCAAGTCCTGGCATAATGTGGCAAGAACTGGTAATGGACACCAGGTTGATCCTGCACCTACATTGATAGCATGATACAGGTATTCTCTAATGTCAGTGGCATCTGTCCATACAGGGCATGTGTTTAAGGCATGGTATGTCCTTTGTGGGTCACATTTGATGGTACCACAGTTGTTGCAGGTGTCCAGTGGGGAACATAGTGAAGGGGCACTGTTTGCAATTATGTGCCTATTGTAGTGATGGGACAGGGTGCCATGCCTTCTGTAGTCTACTGCAATCACACACGGGAGGGAGGTTGGCGTAATTGTTAAGGTGTTTACCTTACAGACACAAGGTGCATGGTTTGAAACTCACATGGGGCAATTGTCTAGGCTTAAAATGGCCCACAAATCAGTTAGCCTAGTACTAATCTATGAACCTATGGTTACTATCTGTGAGCAATATGCAGGGTACTACCAACATAGCGGTTGTTGCCCAGGCAAGTGTGTTTGTGCATGAGATATGGGTTGAGAGTATTCTCTGGGTAATACAAGGGTTGCTTACTTTGTTCACCAGGCCTTGATGTCACATGTAGGGGTATGGATTGGCACCCCAGGCTCTCGGCTATTTGACATCTGTTATCCTTGTACAGTGGACATTGTGACATATAATAGGCCCACCATATAAGAAATTTGCAAGACCTCCTCCACAATGAGTCCAGTTGTTAAACACCCACAGCCGCCTCCACACAGAGAAACACAGTTGCCATGTCTGGGATTAGAACTCCTACCAAACTACTATATCACACTACAGCATTACATAGTTATAGTACACACCACAAAGATTACTGGACTACTTCTTCCCCAAAGGTGTATTTCACTGGGAATGACATCAGCAGGCTTGCCAAAGAAGGGCAATGGAGGTTGTAGTGACTGTGAATGGCCTCAAAAGCATTGCTTCCTACACAGACAAACAAACACACACAAACATCCACACTTGCCATTTCTGGGAATAGGGGGTCTATATTACCATATTGAATGGTAATAATCTTGAATGCTGATATTAGCTAAAATGCAGGTAAATGAACTTGCTATTGTGGGGGGCTGTGTCCCCCCACACCTCCTGCTAAATATATATTCCAACTCCAAGGCCGCACTACAGTGAGGAACAGGCAAATATTCCAATTCTCACTGTACCATGACCCCAAAAAAACAAGTTTGTTTACCTGCATTTTCGCTAATATCAGCGTTTGAGATTATTACCATTCAATATGGTAATATAGACCCAGGAATAGAACCCCTACCAAACTTCTATATCACATTACAGCATTACACAGTTATAGGATGCATCACAGAGATTACTGGACTACTCCTTCCCCAAAGGTGTATTTCACTGGGAATGACATCAGCAAGATTGCCAAAGAAGGGCAATGAAGGTTGTAGTGACTGTGAATGGCCTCAAAAGCATTGCTCCCTACACTGACAAACAAACATCCACACTTGCCATGTCTGGTAATAGAACCCCTACCAAACTACTATATTACACTACAGCATCACACTGGTATAGGACACACCATGGAGATTACTGGACTACTCCTTCCCCAAAGGTGTATTTCACTGAGAATGACATCAGCAGGCTTGCCAAAGAAGGGCAATGGAGGTTGTAGTGACTGTGAATGGCCTCAAAAGCATTGCTCCGTACACAGACAAACAAGCATCCACACTTGCCATGTCTGGGAATAGAACTCCTACCAAACTACTATATCACACTGCAACATTACGCTGTTATAGGACACACCACAGAGATTACTGGACTGCTCTTACCCCGAAGGTGTATTTCACTGAGAATGACATCAGCAGGCTTGCCAAAGAAGGGCAATGGAGGTTGTAGTGACTGTGAATGGCCTCAAAAGCATTGTACCCTACACAGACAAACAAACACACACGCAAACATCCACACATGCCATGTCTGGTAATAGAACCCCTACTGAATTGCTATATCACAGTACATCATTACACTGTTATAGGATGTACCACAGAGATTACTGGGCTATTTTTCCCCCAAAGGTGCATTTCAAAGTGAATGACATCAGCAGGCTTGCCTAAGTAGGACATTTGAATTCTAGTGAGTGTGACTAGCCTAAAATGCACTAATCCCTACACAGAAACACACAGTTGCCACATCTGGGATTAGAACTCCAACCCAACTAATATACCACACTACAGCATTAAGCAGTTATACAACACGCCAAAGACATTACTGGGCTATCCCTACTCCAAAGGTGTATTTCACAGTGACGGACATCAGCAGGCTGGCCATAGTAGGGCTATGGGGAGGACAGTGTATGTGTGCATGGGCCATAACCCATTCATCTAGAGGTAGACACACTACACTTAGACATACACAGGTTTATATTCTGCAGATACATGTATACAACTGCTAGCTGACTATTGCCTTGTACAGTCATGTTGCACAGTTGTCACTAGCACCACAGAGTATATAATGCTGAGGGATACCAGTGGCTAGTTTCTACAGTGAGTGACATTTACACATCATGTGGTTGAAGCCATTTGGCTGTGCACTGGGTGGGACAGGCCTCATGATGGAAGGCTCTTTGTCATTGTCACTCTCTTCCACACATCTATGTATGTGTACTTTTGGCATATTATAGTGTGTTGTCCTTGGATATATTTGTGTATTCCTATCCAATGTGTGTGCAAAGCATGACTGGTGCATACTGATGAGTGTATGGACTAACAACTACAACTGTCAGATATGTATGGTCCACTGTTGTTGTCAGACATGGACTTCATTTGTTTAAGTGTGTGAGCATGCCCAGTATGACCTTTCAGTATGTTGTTGTCTGACATTGCCTTCATTTCTCTAAGTGTGGGAGCATGTCCAGTATGCTCTTTTGTATTGAATGAGTGGATCCATTCCAGGTAGATTTTACTCCAGTGCGGACTTTTGTGTTCTACACCTACATCTAGCAAACTGTTTCTGCAGGACAAGTGTAGATCAGTTGGCAATATGGGGTTAAACTGGACAAGGGATAGTGGGTACTGTAGGCAATTGTGTCTGTGCTGCTTCTGTTACATGGTACTGGTGTTAGCAGAGATATGCAGACATGTGTAGTGTTAAACACTGTGATGTTTTATGTCCTCAAGTACTGTCAGGTAGACATTTTTGCTCGCAGTGATGTCCTGGGAAACATGGGGTGAATGCAGCTGTGTCAAGTATTGTAACAAAAAAAGCAAGCAGGCTGTAAGTACACACTATTTATTGTGAGCGCTTTCATCAGAGACAATGCTCCGACTTCATCAGACAAATGAAAAGACAATAATTAACCACTTTATATACTTACAAGTGGATGCAATTAAATCAATCACAAATTAACTATCAGTAAATTGCATTCACTAATTCATGTAGGGTTATAAAAACATCAAACTCCATTATGGCAACAGTAAACAATTCAACTAATACAATATATTGTCTCCATTTACAATGGATATACTTTCAATCATACACAAAACATATCAGAAACCTATACATAAATAAAAATATATACATTAAAAATTAAAAATTAACAAGGTGTAATACCCTTTCAGCTAAGATACTAGAGGAGCTGACGAAAGCACTCACAATAAATAGTGTGGTTTGAAGTACTTACAGCCTGCTT
The DNA here is from genome assembly GCF_019279795.1 of Protopterus annectens. NCBI lineage: Eukaryota > Metazoa > Chordata > Ceratodontiformes > Protopteridae > Protopterus > Protopterus annectens. The sequence continues at coordinate 1,784,364,786 of NC_056731.1, forward strand.
GCTTTTTTGTTATTTTACCAGTTTGTTCTTTTTTGGAGTACTTTCATTGTTTTCTGCATGACAAGCAGTGTTGGTGCACCATCACAGTCTCTATTTTCACAAGACAACAGTATGGCAAGTTCACCAAGTGCAACCTCTGAGGTGAATGCCGTTGGTAATCTTACTGCCTTGGTGCAGGAGCTACTCAACAGGGTTGATACCTTAACACAATGGATGGATGATAGGAACATTATCTGTGGTCAAAGACCAACTGGGTCAGCAACTAACCGCCCGGGTTTAAGTGGTCAGCCCCTCATGTTCTCTGAGGTATCAACTGCATTCATTGAAAACAACTTTGAATGAGGGAAATTCAGCTAACTTTGATGACAGAAACAGCTTGTTAGCTGCCAAACAGGGACAGGCATCAAATGCTATGAGAGCTGAGGCTATTCCCTCTATGGTAACTTATTTAGGAGATGCCTCATTTTTTAATAGTGTAATTAATCCTAGTATGCCCATTGGAACTGATAATTCTGTTACCTCTATCATAACACACCTCAATGACTTTGACCAAAAACTCTATAAAGGCTGTAAATTACAGTTGGAGGTGTTCTATTTTCATGAGTGCATCTCTAAAATGGTGCTATCTAGTAGGGCTGGTAAATAATTCTGTGTTCCATCAGGAACTGATCGCCTTATTTGATCAGCAAAGTGTAGAATTTCTTAAAATGCTCATTAAACATTATAATTTGGAAATCGAGTCGTTCAAGTCTGAGCTTGAAATGTTGGCGCATACAATCACTAGGGACATGGACTTTGCAAGGTACAGATTCGATTATGGCAGGATTTTCTCAAGTATAGATTCCAGCCTGGCAAAAGCCATTGAGACTCAAAAGAAGAAAATTTTAAGAGACATTAATGATTATTCAAAGGGTTTGACTTATCCCCCGCCCCTGGAAACCTCTAAACCTATGGTGAATGCTCACAGTTCACTTTAGCAATGCCCACTCAATGACGTGGACAATTTGAATTCTGCTGTTAGCATAGAGAATGTTGAAATGGACATACAAACACCTTCAGTAAGGTGCAGTGAGCAGATTAGGAATAATCAGCAGCAAACTAATAACTGCCAAACAAGAGAGGTTGCAAATTACAACAATGCGAATAGAAATAATCAACAGGGTTTTCAGAAGCATCAGTGGAACCAACACAATCAATGGCAGAACAGCAGGAACCAGGGACACTAGAGGAGATGTCAGAATCGGCGAAGGAGATGAATCAGGACAATTTAAAAATCCTTGTAAGTCTGGAAGGAGATTTTAAAATCTTTAATTTTACTTCTCTTGACATTAATAATGACATGGTAAATGTGTTTGCCAAGGGGCTTTTTTTTGTACCTGACAAAAGGGCCAATTTAGTCAAAACTATCATTGATTTGAAATTATTTGTACACAAACTTAACTTGACATGTCTTATGGGTGTTAATTCTTCACTCACTAATAACATAAGAGTGTCCAGCTTATTTAACCCTCCCCTTAAAGAGTCTTTGGCTATCTTTGAAAAGGTTTGTGAGATGGACCTAAGAGCTATGTTATCTAACAATTCGAACAGCATGAATGTTATAAAGAATATTTCTTCTGATGAGTTAGATTTCATTAACTTTTTAAATTTATGTAACATCAGAGTCATGAAGCCTGACAAGGGCAGAGGTTTGGTTTTTATGGACCAAACCGAATATACAAATAGAACGGAAGTTTATTTAAACAGTGATGTTTATGAGCATGTCAGCCTTAATGTAGTCAATGGCACTTATAGGAGAATTAATAGCATTTTTAATGATTTATTTCTAGAAGGGAGCATAGACATTGATGCACTTCAGTATTTGACAATGCCAGCACCTATTATACCAACGCTTTTTGGTTCTCCTAAAATCCACAAGGACCTGAATAACCTGCCATTCAGACCCATAGTGGATGGGAGGGGGTCTATTATGTATGCAAGTGCTAAATTTGTGGGCAATAAGTTAAAACCTTATATAAAAACTGAACCACAAATCTGCCATAACTCATGGAGTTTCTTCGAGAACATCAACAATTTAGAATTTAATGAGAATTTTATCTTCCTCATGGTAGATATTAAAGATCTCTACACAGTGATACCACAAGAGTTAGGCATTGAGTGGGTAAGAGAATTTTTGCTCATGAAAGGGATGGATGGTGGAGAAATTTATGTCATCGAAATCCTTCTAGACATAGTCTTGTCTAACAATTTCCTATGGTTTAATGGGCAATTCTTTCTTCAGAAAACAGGTATTGCAATGGGTTCACCTTGTGGCAGCAGTTTTGCCAACTGTGTGATGGCCTATTGGGAGAGGGTTTTTTTGTTTAACAACACAATGTTCAAAGATTACATGGTTTAGTATACAAGATACCAGGATGACATGCGTTTCATTTGGAAAGGTGAGGCCACCTGTATAGAGTCCTTTATTGCAGATATCACCACTTTAACAGAGTTTCTAGAATTTACATTCCAAGTGGGCATAGATTCCATTAACTTTTTGGACATGTATCTGTTTAAAGATAGGGAGAATAGTAAATATATGACCACCATCTATCATAAACCCACTTACTCGGATGCTTTTTTACATTTTTCAAGCAGCCATCCTTACCATCAGAAGAAGGCGGTTGTCAAGGGACAGGTAGTTAGGGCTGCTAAGATGGTTTTAAGTGACAATGATTACATGATAGAATGCGATTTGCTAATATCTATGTATCTATGTTCCTCAAGAGAGGGTACCCACTAAATTTTCTTGAACACATCTTCCATGAGGTAAATACTAAAAGTCTGTCAGGGTATTTTAGACCTATTGTACACAAAGGCTATGAAGCAATACATAATACATCTTTTAAACAGCCAATTCAAAAGAGGGTGAATCCAACACTTGATACAGGTGCAAGATTTCTTGTTACGTATTCTACAGATTCCAAAAACATTAGGGACATTCTTCTTAAGAATTTGACCATAATTTTGGAAGACAATGGTCTTAATAAAATATTGGAAGCAGCCCCACGATTCACATATAGGAGGGGATACAATATGAAATGCCTGTTAGAGAAACAGAGAAAAATATGTAAGGGTAGTTTTGGTATGGCAAAATGTGGTAGTTGCCTTCAGTGTAAATTTATTAAGATGGGAATAAACTTTGTATTAGGGATAGAACATACAATATAGAAGGCAAATTTAACTGTGACACCAAAGGGGTAGCCTATGTAACCTTATGCAAGGGGTGCGCATCGCACTACATTGGCAAAACCGAAAGAAAAATAAAACAAAGGATATGCGAACACCAGTACAGCATACACAAACAGATTACTACACATGTGTTGGCAAAACACATTTTAGATTACCCCACTCACAAGTTTGTGTTTGCAGTAATACAACAGTTAGAACATAATATACGAGGAGGTCCCTGGGAACTTAAACTTGAGGAATGTGAGCTTATGTGGCAAGTTCGCACATTGGCCCACATATCTCCTGGCCTTAACAAATATATGTATCAATCAAATACCTTTTAAAGCTTAAAGCACTTGCTAGGTAGTGCCTATAGCTTTTGCACCAGCACTTCTGTTTTTCTAAGTGTTTAAGTATATTTTGTATGCTTTTCTACAGTGTGTCAAATTGGCCTTTGTTTGCCTACCTACAGTCAGTGTCACATTTACTATAAGGTTGCATTTATATATACTTGTCTACTGGACCATGTTTATTGGTCTTTTATTCACACACACACACACACACACACACACACACATATATATATATATATATATATATATATATATATATATATATATATATTCATGTACATAAGTTGCATTTTTAAATGTAGGAATAATTAAGTAAAAATCATTCAGGTTTTAATTTTTACTTTATAATTATGCACACTTGTATCAACTTTGTGTTTAGCTCCCTTAGTATCTTAGCTGAAAGGGTATTAACATCTTGCTAATTTTTAATTTTTAACATATATATTTTTATTATATGCATGTATTTATGTATAGATTTCTGATATGCTTTGTATATGGTTTTAAGTATACACATTGTAAATGGAGTCGATATCTTGTATTAGTTGAATTGTTTACTATTGCCATAATGGAGTTAGATGTTTTTATAACCCTCCATGAATAAGTGAATGTAATTTACCGATGGTTAATTTGTGATTGGTTTAATTGCATCCACTTGTAAGTATATAAAGTGGTTAATTGTTGTCTTTTCTTTTGTCTGATGAAGTTGGAACATTGTCTCTGACGAAAGCACTCACAATAAAGAGTGTGGTTTGGAGTACTTACAGCCTGCTTGCTTTTTTGTTATTTTACCAGTTTGTTCTTTTTTGGAGTTCTTTCACTGTGTCCAGTATTGTGGTCATATGCCTACACATTCCTGCAAACTAATGCCATGCTGGAGGGGGAGCTGCAGACACTTGCTGCTGGGTCTGTGTAATAGGCTCAACACCTTGGTACAGTGGTGGCAGAGGATCCCATACTTGTATATCCATCAACGTGACAGTATGGTCTTATCTTGCTGTGGCAATACCTCACAGCTGTACAGATTCACACAGGTTATCCAAAGGGGTCATAAGTCAGGACATTACCCCTACTGTGGTGTAAGGGTAGGTTTGTAGCTACCCAATTTTGTGTTTGCAGCCAGGTATAGTATGTGCACACAGCTGTTTCAGACTTCGCATATTCCATGCTGCCCATGCACCCACCCCCCCTCTATTATTCTATCCTCTTTCATACATTATGCAAACATTCTCTGATACTTTCCCAATAGTTATCACCTCATCACAGCAGTGTATTGCTGTTGGTCCACAGTTCATGCAGTGGGACATGGTGGACATGTTACTGTGGTTTGTCCACATGGCCTTCCATAAAGGTTCTGTGGACTGTGTTATGTTGTTATTTCGGAGTCCATGACATAACATACATTGGCAGTACAGGTGAGATGCAGGCCTTTGGCAGAGGACTGTAGGCCATTTGGTAGTGATGCAGGCCAACTGTAGCAGGCCATTGCATTCTATCAGTCCTACAGTACCAGAATGCCATGCAGTATATTCCCATGGGGTGACAGGGTAAGTGTGCTAGGTGTTCATGCCAATACTTTCTATCAGTATTGATCAGGTGGTGTGGATACTGGCAGGGTGCTGCTTACAGCTAGGGGCACACCTGCATGGGACACCTGCACTGCATGCTGCATTCTTTCGCTATTGGCATACACAGGTGGGGGTCATATTGTACCCATTCCTAACAGCAGGGATAAGACCGGAGAGGGACCTGTGGGTGGTGGTTGGGTGAACTGGGTGCATGTGTGCTATGGACACTACTTGCATCTGACTCACAGATATGCATGGGTCATTCCACTTATGCTGGCTTGTGCAGGGACATCAGCTATTTCTCAATACAGCATTCCTATGACCTTTGCGATCTGCGAGTGTTTGGACAGATGACATCAGTAGTCCCTACTATAAGCCCAGATTATGTGATGCAAACCTGTATGTACAAATTTAAGGGTGTGTCCATTTCATGGTTACACATTATACACTGTATGTCTGGGGAACTTTCCCCCCATGTACTGCTTGTATATCTGGCCCAACAGTCATGCCATGTCCATCTTTTAGATGATGACACATATTACCTCCATATATTTACAATGACTTACTGCTAGAATGTGTTATACTGGGGAGCATTGTGTTTGGCACTGCAGTTGTGAGGACTTGGCCTTGTCATCGGCAGTAGTGGGCAATGGCCACCACGTCAAACCTCACCATGCATACATACTGACCACTCTCACACACCAACCTAAGACACGCATACCTGCATATTGTACAAATGCTGCAATCTTTCCTGTTTCCTTGGCCACCTCAGGTCATCTGTGCTCCACTGGTATTATACCTACACATACATGTTGCTACATTTCTACATCGGATTGAAGGGGGGACACCTGACTGTTACTACATTTCTACATAGGATTGGGGGAGCACACCTGACTGTTACTACATTTCTACATAGGATTGGGGGGCACACATGACATTTGTACAATGACTTGTGCAACCACTATTTACTGGCCCTGTTGTCTTCTGCCTGCCATTGAGTATAATGGCAAAATAGTGATTTTGGTTGGAATGCTTATTTCAGGTTATTTTTTTTATTTTTCGCCTGATCCCATTTGTGCGCTGCTGCCCTATGCTTAAACAGCCGAAATCGGCTAAAAAAAATTAAAAGTTAATTTTTTTTAACTGTTTTCCATGCCAATGGCCATATATTTGGCCACTGGCATGCTTTACATGTTATATACACTCTTTATTTGGAGCTGTCATGGCTCCGTATTGTAGTTTGCAGAAATATACTCGGTTACTATCCGAGTACATTTCTGCAGATTACACTAGTCCTGCACGGTCGGCTGCCAGCTTCCTGGATCACAAATTCACCTCATTTGCATGGTTTTCACCTGCAAATGGGGTAATTTGCATACAGGAGCTGCGTCCGTGCCAGAATAGTGCAAGAGCGCTCATGCACGTCCCTGCAGCTTATTCCTGGATCGCACGGCGGACATATTGCCTCCTGGAGCTCCTGCACTGTTTCTGCATGCCATGCAGGGCTTGCTGAATCCAGGGGTATGTCTGTCAAGTTCAAAATTATCAAATAGAATTTTATTTTTTATTTTCATCCTTACTACTAAAAAATGTAGGTAAGAAAGATTCCATCTATAAAGGCAATTAACTAGATAGTTTATATTGAGTCGAATAACAAAAGCTAATGTTTTCCTGTCATGATGCTGCCAAATAGATGACTTAGATAATTAGTTAGTTAGTTAAATTAGCTAGTTTTGTTAACAGAGGTACTGCACTGATTAAGGATTGACCACTTGCAGTCTCAGCCTAGGTTGCTGTCTGTTTTTACATGTATCACATGTTTTAAATTTTACTAATAATAAAGAGTTATGTACTAATGACACGGAGTGCTGGTCATTTTTTGCTTTTGAGATTTGTATCCAGTCATAACCAAATTGTTGTACATTAGAGACATGGGTGACAAAATGTTTACTTCTCAAAAGGAGAGTTGCAGAAACACAGTAAGGATGAAAAGCACTGCAGCAGTTCCCTGGAAGGCTACATTAATACTTACACACCTCGCTGTCTGGAAAGTTATGGTTTCTGTCTGCAGCAGCTTGACATATTTAATCAATAACCTTCAGCAGCTGGAAATCAAAAAAGTACTATTAAATATAGATGAACAGCACATAACACACTGGGAGATAAATGAACCAAAAAGAACTTATAGGGCATTTCTCATAGCATTGCCTCAACCACTGGTGAAGCAGATTAGGGAGGTGCTGCCTGAGGTCATCGTAGTGATGCCTGCATTGTTTACCTGTACAGGTAATACCTCAGGCATCAGAAGCACCCATCCAGGTCGAATCAAACATCGGCCTTGTTAAAAGGCAGGTGATCAGGGAAATCCATGTCCAGAAAGAACAGGAAAATCCAACTCTCCCAGGCACACCATACAGGAACCCTATAGTTCAGATGAGATAAAGCAGCCATGGTCACTATATGGTCCAGTACAGAAGAAGTATGGCTGCACATTTCAGAACCATGTGTTATGTAATATAGGGCTGTCCAATAGTACAATATGTACTCCCTAGCCTGATGTAAGAACATAGATGTCACATGGCTCATGCTAACAATACATGCACACCTTGCACCACTCTTAGGTAATGTGATGTGCATAGTGAGCAATTCATAGATATTGGCACTATCTGGCCTAATTAGCATTTCTGCCACATTAAGTGGCCCTTGTTACCATAATATAAAACACCATCAACATCTCGCACAAGGCTTCTTTCAAATATATGAATGGCATTTACTGTAAAACTGATGTTTTTATACAGCAGTAGGGGCATCAGGAAGGCTAAGTGAGTTCATAATATATCTACTCCACACCTGTGATGCCTGTGGCACTTGTCAGAGGGAGGGAGGATCAGTGAGCATCTGTTTGTATAACTGAGGCTTATGCAAGTGTGGGCCATATATAGATACTCCACTTCAGATATACACAGACAGTGGTGGCAAGACAACACACACACACACACACACACACACACACACACACACACACACACACACACACACACACACACACACACACACAGTTTTGAAGGCAAGTAAGTGCAGAACTGCCCAAATATCCATGTGGTGCATGCAGGCCACCACACAGATATGCTGCACACTTCTGTATGCATGTGGAGGGATGCAGTGGTCATAGGTTGTTAAATGGGCTATGCATATTCAGTGGGGGATTGCCATGGCACTACACCTGCCAGGTTACAATATCATAAACAGGGGGTGAGGATTTGCAAAAATAGAATTGCAGAATATACCCTGGTCGATCCAGTCAGGAAAGAAAACATATACCCCAAAATGGCAATTTTCATTTGCATGTGTAAAGGTATGGGTATGGCCAACTTGGGGAGGTCAAAAGGAATGGGAGGAATAATTGTTGAAAAGTAACACAAACCTAGAAGTAGACAATAAAAAGTAGCACTGCACCACTCATAGCTAAAGAAATAGACTCCTGGATTTATTTTTCTTGGGGAGGTAACATCTGGAGAATTATGTACTACTGTAGGTCTTCCTTCAGGTCATTCACAAGCACGGCATGTACTTACTGGTCAAAGATGGTGCAGACCACTAAGGTAGGGACCAGACTGGGCAGCGTATGATGCAGGATGTGAACACTGTGTGCGATGAGGATAATTTCCTGCAATAGTTACAAAGGAAGGTTGTAGATATGGTCTCCCATGCAAAGCAGAAGGTTTGGTACAGTGCAGTGGAGAGGAACACCATAGGGAGTGGACCACCAACACTGAAGTAGCAGACAGAAATTGTGGTGCTTTTGGTGTCACTCTCCTTGCATGAGAACTGTCTCATCATTCCAGGTGGCAGACTAGATGTAGGTGCACACTTGGCATTTACTACCCATGTATTTTTATGTGAAACACTAGGTTAGTACTGACCCAAATAGTATGGTATGATATATATCTTTGAATGAACTGGTGAGAATATGACTGCAGGCAACCTGGTCCTTTGTCCTCTAGGCACCTCTGCTTGCATGTTCCAGAATATTATGTAGATAGCACTGTTCTCTGTGGGTTTCCAGTGTTCATACCACATGAGGACATTAGATCCATATTTCTGAGGGCAAACATTGATGTTGTATTTTCATGCACTCACTGGTTTCATTGGAAGAGGATCTAGTACAGTAGAGACACAAAAGGATCATATCTGTATGACTTCTGTGGCTGCTGCTGCTGATGATGGTGACTTGCAGACAGCATGGCCTGAGGATACAGTGGCACTGTCTAAAACATTTCAGTGTGGAGGCAACACTCACATCGTCAGGAGCAGAGGACCCTGTGAAGGTCACTGCTTAGCACACAAACTCATCAATGCCTGACGTACCACCTGTGTCCTCATCAGATGCAGATACACACACTGCTTATGTTGCAATTATATCCACTATAGGTGAGAGACACAGGAGGGTATCATGCTACAGTGACTCAAATCAGGGGCTGTACAGGTGACACTGATGCTACAGTGGCTCCTGTACTGCCCCTGATATGAATGTGGCACTTGAAGTCAGTCAGCAGTTGTGTTGTCATCAGTGATCCAGCTGCAAAGACCTGCTGCATACATCATGCTGTTAAGTGTGGTTTGTGACATGCATGAGGGCTTATTCTAAATGCAAACTGGAGTGTTGGCACCATGACATGATAGTGCCGTTATGATTGTGCATGGTAGTGCATGGTAGTGCTCCCTTAGGTGCATCCACATGACACATTATGACTGCCATCCAGTCTGCCTCTGCTGGATATGGGTCAGTGGCTGTGGGATGGTTCAGATACAAGCTGAACATGCACAGAGTGTCTTATATCAGAGGGCACAGACTGCTGTACAAGCACCATCAAGTTCTTCTGGTAGCAGAAGGCCTGGCATCACTCTGGATGGAGATATTCATCTGTCTCTAACATGAGATGCCTCTTCAGGATAGCCTAGCATGGATCCAGCCCCAGCTCTGTAGCACAATGTATACAGCATTAGACTTCACTAAAATGGTAAAAGGCATTCAAAGAATGTGGGTTCAAAGTCACCTATGAGCATAGCTAACTGGCACACTGTTTATTGATCGACCCCCATAGTTTAGTGCCACAGTCATCCTCACCCATTCAATTTATTATAACTGTGCCTTGCCCCCCCCCGGGTTGGCTTGTTGATGTTGAATGCATAGTGTGTCGAAACCATAGCCTACTCTACATAACTTAAGTTTTACAGCATACAACGTATTATTCTGTGCTGTTTAGCTGTAGGCAAGACACTGCCACCACCAGGTTATCACTACATTGAACCTATCTCTACCTTGTCTTTCTCTCCTTTTCCCTTATGTTGCCTTGTATGCTTTCCTACCCTGCTACTGCTTCTTCATCACATATGGCATGTCTTGAAATGATGTTATCCAGCTGCAAACCTGTTTACAGAGCACCATATTATGTAATATGGTACATACTGCAAACATTTTGCTGTACTTTCTCCAAACAATATTGTAGTGCCTAATTTCAGGTAACTAAATATGTGAATCTTTCATTCATAAGCCCAAAGACTCTTTCCCCAGTGCTTCTTTCTTCAGCATAGACCATGTTATATGATTTTAATGTCATTGTCTATGTGGTAGTCATCATCCAGGGCTCAAGGGTATATCCAGCTTCAGCTATAAAACACAACATTATATCTTGCCTCATCCCAAAATGTATGACCATTCCATCTGCTATGTGTGTACATCTATCATCCAGGTGATCCGTGAAGATGTCCCCTGTAGGAACAGTTGGAATAGATGAGTTGTGTGTTAAATGTGTGACTCACATGAACTGTGCATGTGGCACAAGGAAACATAATATGTTCCTTGGATGTTACAGACCACTTTACAGTTCACAGAGTCATAATGTTTATTATTTATGTATTTCATTCCCTCTGGTCCAACAGAGTTGTTACCTGTGGTGCCGGGTATCTCAGGGAGACATGTATGCATTATGTTGATTTATCTCTTTTGCTGTCCTTGCTGTCTTTGGGAATGAAATATGCCCTTCCACATGGTATAGCATGATGTGGAGGAATTCATTAATTATTCATAAGGCAGAGGCCTGCAGTATACATTATATGTCCCCTAATGGTCACTGGAAGGGCCTTATAGCTAGGACAACCAACACTACCATATCTTTCTATCCACAAGAACGAGCACATCACTCATTCCCTTGATACTGCTCATACATTACAAAGTTTAACAAAGTATCCTAGTGTATCCCTGTTGACTCCAGACTGATCAATTATCAGCTGTTCTGCCATTTGTTAACACGTGAGTTGCCGTTTGTGTTTTCTTCATAGGCTCAGGCAGCCATGACACACAACACCACTAGTTCTGGCTCTGATAAAAGCTACCAACACATGCTGTGTAGCTACAGCTAGTGCTGTGCCTAACATGACTCCTATTATGTACTTTGTAAATCATGGTGTTCAAAGGGACTGGGTACATTTCTAAACTGATCCATCATCTTTGCATCCTGCACTTTCATATCTTGTGATGCTCATGTGTATAAAATTTCTCATTTACATGAAATGTATGTACGGATTTGTGTGTGCAGTTTCAACCACTGCACATTTCAGTGACTGGGGTCTTTGGTTCACCTACATCCTACTAATGGCTGGTACACACAGCCACTGTTTTGCCCTTTGCATTGCACAGCCCCTTCAATGAATCCATTTCTATAAGTTTTAATCTTCATTCCAAAACAAATCTTTTGTATTTCTGACTTGAATATTGTGGACTACTGTCAGATATAAGAACATCAGACTTTAATACCCTAATCACACTTGCACTTTCTGTGTTTGTCAGTTTGATTATTTCAGGAAACTTGGAATAATAACTCTTACTTATGAGAAACAAGATTTCTCTGAAATGGAGAAAGCCAGCACCCACTCAACTCCAAGGACAATCTGGAATTGGATATACTATCATTTTTTTTTTCCTTTTGATGGTTGTTATAAAATGTTTGAACCATAACTAGAGTGTGGGAAAGGAGGCAGCTGCCCAAGGTGCAAAGGGACACAATCATAGAAGTTAATATTGTTGGAGAACAGTATCTGCATTGCTTTATGAAGCCATGATGATGATATTGCACATTTGTTAATGGCTGTATTTGCAGAAGTGCTTTGTGTGTGTGTGTGTGGTAATAACTGTGGCAAGTTGCTTGTTACAGTTGTAGGAAACAGCTTGCTATAGTTACAGGATCACAAAAGCACTTTTTTCTCCTTAACTTTGGGATTACTTTTCTTTTTTGGTCCTCTACTGAATGGGGTGGGGGTACAAATCTGGGAAACTGGACATGACTGCAAACCATACAGCTATGGATCTGTAATGTGAACTGCAGATGATGCACTCCATAATGCTTTTTTCAGTTTCTATTGATATTCCTATCCACATCATTATATCTCTTGCTGTCTCATTGTGCTTTACTATTCTCAGATTCTATTTTAATTTTAAACATGTCTTAATTGGATAAACACACTGGACACAATTGCCTCTTCATGAGCAGCACTGGAGCAGTGTCGACAAAAGTGATGTGCTTAGAATCATACAGTAGGCAAATTGTAGCAGAAAATCAAACCCTGTACTTTAGGTTACAGTAAGCAGCTTATTAACATATCAAAACCTTAATCCTCGGTGCTAACTGCCACACGACCTCTTCCCCCAATTGATTGAGAACTATTATTTTGTCAGCTTTTTAACATGAATCCGTAAATACAACTTATTACTTCCTTGACTGAAAAATAAGACACAATTTCTTTCTTTAATGATGAGTTTTGCTCAGACCATCCATTCATTGTAATGTCTTCCAGTAGTTGTATTTCAAAATTAATATTGATACACTTCTGATAGTCTTTTACTTTTTCCTTCATTATTGTTAACGGTGGAATTGTCTAAAAAATCTCTTGTTCTTGTATTTCTTCTTTTTCCATGCTTCTCTGGTAAATACCTCATCTGCTAGGATTACTTACTTGCCTGGACTTCTTTGTCTGTCTGTCTCTCCCTTTCTCTCTCAGATCATACTTCCGTGGATTAAGTAATATCCCCTGCAGTTTCAGTGGTTAAGTATGTAAAGACTTTTATGAATATACTTTACTTGGCTTGTGGTCTGTTTGCAGTTAATTATCTTTCCCATAGATCTATTCATGGAATAGCTCACCCACAGCCCTATTCATGAAGTAGCTCACAAGCATACACTGTTGATATTCATTTTCTATAGGAATGCATATTTTTGCATCTGTTAATGCTCCTGACTCATAGGCAACTGGTTGATTCTCCAGTAAGTATCATTCTGAGTTACATTTACTCATGACACATTGAGCTTATTCATGCCCTAGTACATTAACAGTGCAAAATGCTTGAGCATTCAACATATGTAATCTTGCTCATAGATGTATTCCCAGTCTAAATTTCATTCTATCAACTTTGTCTGAGGTGTAGTTATCTCAGATAAACTAACTTTGCAAGATATATAATCTTTTCTAAAAATATCTGTAATGCCTGCTTTCCTTTTGGCACTAGTATTTACACAATTGTTTACATTTTTCTCAATCAGGTTTCAGATCCTTTGAAATAAGAAAATGGCCTATATATTTCAGATATGTTACTCTGATTTTGCATTTACTCCTGCTTACCTTGAAAATGCACTCCTTAGAATTATTTACAACTATATCACTCTCTCATCGTGCTCTTCACTCTTATATCATCAGTTATGTTTACGGCACCTTCCAAGCCTTTTGTTACCCAACTAACAGCTCAGAATACCTCTGGTACTGATGAAATATAAAGAAATATAAAGAAATATCTAAGGAATCTGCACCTGTATAATGGCAAATTAAAGCTACTCATTTTGAGGCTTTGTTCATCTAATTATAAATTAAAAAAAACCTTGCTTGCATCTGGTATTGACATGTTATCATGTTGCAGTATTGAGTCTAGTTCAGCTGTAAGCAAGGGATACTGTTGTCCTTTGTTCATTATATTCAGATCATGTTTTACAATGGAAATGTGTATCTTGTCTTTCTTACCAGCAGTAAAAATACTATTAACCAATTCTTATTGGCTCTAATCACATCTTAATAATGCCTACATTTTCTGGTCTCTTCAGTTCCTCTACTGCTTTACCTTTAATTGCTGCAAGTTTTTCCTTGTAACATAAATCACTGGTACTGCAACAGACATTGTTTACGATGACATTTTTCTGTATAACCTCCTGTTTCTGTGAATATGTCAGTATAGTCATGAAGGGTGTCACTGTGGCACAGTGGATAGCATTATCACTAAAAAGCAAGAGGTTCCCCAGTTCAATTCTTGGCAGGGGTGCCATCTGTGTGAAGTCTGCATGTCCGCTCTGTGTTAATGTGGATTTCATCTGGGCTCTGGTTTCCACACATATTCTAAAGACACGCAGTAGGTGGATTGGACACTGAATTGGACATATGTGTGAATGTGCATGCGAGTGTGTGGTGTGGAAGAATTACTGCACATTCACACGTATGGCCAATTTAGAGTGTGAGAATGTGCATGTGAGTGTGTAGTGTGGAAGAACTACTGCAGTAGGGCTACCCACCTGGAGGTGTAAACCTTGGCTCTAGATGATTGTCACTATTGAAGTGGTCTTTTCATGCAATAGTCTTGCATTGAGCAGCATTCTACCTACTTTAAGGACTATGCCACAGTACAAACATAAAATGATTTTAATAATTGGCTTAGTTTCTGGTCTCACTCCACGGGAATCCAATATCTGTCAGCATGGGAGGACATGGTCAACAGATGAAGTCTATGGTGCAATAGATGAAAGCGCTAAATCTTAAAAGACTGTTCGTTTTTTCAATATACACTGAGTGGACTGCTGTGGCTTTTGAAGTGCCTGGGAATTCTGTGCCTGGTGTTTTCCCTATTACTTTTTTTTACTTATGTTTTGCTCTTTTACGCAATGCCAAAAATACAAGACTACCAGCATAGTGAAAAAGTCTCCAAGCAACCTTAAGGTGTGTGTTTTCACTCAGTGCTAGGATCCTGAACAAAAACCTCCATATCATTGGAGCCCTCCTCACTCTGACGGATGTTGACATCTGTGCCCTGACTGAGATTTGGTTTAAAGCTATAAAAAGTACTCCAGCATTGCAAGGCTACAGTGCTTTCCACACATTTAGACCAACAACAGCACAGACTGAGTCCAAACGTGAAGGTGTCTTGATCTACATTAGGAAAAAGCATATCTCCAGGTTAATTAAACAGGATGATACAATTGAGCTCATCCATGTGGCAGTCACGATAGAAAAGGCCCCTCACCATATCATAGCTAGCTATAAGTCAATATCTATGTCCCCAGAGTCTCAGGACTGCTACCTAAATCTACTGAAGGAGTTCACTATCCAGCCAAACACCCTATTCATGGGTGACTGTAACTACTCCTCTGTAGACTGGGAAACATACACTGCCTCAAACTCACAGGCACAATGCTTCATGACCTTTATTCAGACAAACATCCTAAAACAGCTAGTGCATGCTGCAATCAGAGGCTCAACCATATTGGATCTGGTACTCACCAACATGGGAGAGCATTTCACAACCCCTCTCATCATGTCACATCCTAATTAGTGAGGTCAGAAAACAAAGCTGCCTCCTTTGAAGCAAAAATCTTCCCAGAAAACCCAGCTAAACCAGTAAGAGTTAAGAATTGTTGTAAGACAAACTACATCATATTAAGTGACTGTTTGTCAAACTTCAAGGCTTACCCTCTCTCTTAAAGACAGTGCTCTTTTATACAACTAAACAAGAAACTGAGAGGTCTAATTAAACCCAACAATGCCATCTGTGAGGTCAGAATAGCCTTGCAAGCTAACAACAATCACACGGCCTTCTTTAGCTATGTCCAGAACCTTAAAGGCAACACACAGCAGTGTGTTGAACTGGTGATGAATGGTACTTACTCATCAATCAGGGTGACATGACAAATCTAATGGCTGATAAATTTAGCTCAAAATTCACTCCTTACTCCCCCCAAGCTCCACCAGGTGAAACTCTCTCCAACATACTCCCGCCAGCTATTAGCAGGGCCAGGTGCTGGCAGCACTCACTAAAGTCAAGGCCACCACCGCCATAGGTCCTGACAACATCTTTGGTTGTCTTCTGAACAGTCTAAAACATGACTTATGAGGACCACTTGAGGCAGTCTTCTTTGAAACAGGCTATGTTCCAAGTGAATGAAGAACTGCAACACTCATTCCACTCCATAAGGGTGGACCATAAACCGACCTAGGGAACTACAGACCCATAAGTCTAACAAGTCTAATATGTAAAGCCATGGAATGAATTATCATGGAAACAATAAGCAAGGACATTGGCAACCTGCAGACACTGGACTCATCCCAGTTTGCCTTTTGTAAGCGAAGGTCATGACTACTTAATGGATGAGGGTAAAACAGTGCATACTGCTATCTTGACCAGGCCAAAGCATTTGATACAATACCCTACTCAGGCATTGTTGACAAGCTTTCTGAGCTAGGCATCAATCACTACATAGCTCACTGGATTGCTGGCTGGCTCACAGACAGGACCCAAGAAGTCAGGATCTGTGAGAACACCTCCACCAAGAGAACAGTCACAAGTGGAGTACCTCAGCACTCAATCTGACCTTGCATCTGTT
This sequence comes from Protopterus annectens, assembly GCF_019279795.1. Classification (NCBI taxonomy): domain Eukaryota; kingdom Metazoa; phylum Chordata; order Ceratodontiformes; family Protopteridae; genus Protopterus; species Protopterus annectens. The sequence continues at coordinate 1,784,381,607 of NC_056731.1, forward strand.
TGACATCTACTTCTTGTCGGTTAAGGCTAAAATTTCAAGCCTCTGGCTCACAAATTTTGCAGATGATTTAAAATTGGAAGCTATTAAAGATTCGCCCCAGGACACCAACATCTTGCAGGGGGGTTAAAACAGACAAATGACTAGTGCCAAACTCAGGACCAAAAACTCAATGCTAAAAAAAATGCATTATAATGTATTTGGGGATACTGTCCACCCAGGTTAATTACTGCAATGATAAAACACCCCTAAGAGTTGACCCAATAGTAAGGGATCTGGGAACATATGAAGACAGCAATCTGGTCTTTGATCAAAGTGTAGCAAAAATAATTAGAAAATCATTCTATGTTGCCAAATGTATAGGTAAGGGTATAGTATCCAGGGCAAAATAAGTTGTAGTACTACTCTACTTGGCTCTTATCAGACATATCATTGAATGCAATGCCCCCTTTGGCATGTATCTAAACAGACACTTGCAACATTTGGAATGCCCACAAAGGTTTCTCACCAGCAGAAGTTATGGCATGAATAACCTATTCCACACTGATCACTTAAAGGGTCTGTCACTGACTTTAGTCTCCAACAGGCTGCTAAGAGGGGACCTTTGCCTAGGTTACAGAGCTTGCTCAGATTAAGCCCTGATGGATCTGTTGCACATGCACAAAACAGACAGCACCAGACACACTAGATCCAGGGATCTGAACTTCACTTGTGACATAAACAGAAAATGCTGGAGGGACGATATGTGTCCTAAAGGATTCCCACACTATGGAATAGGCTCCCCTTCCATGTAAAACTGTGTTCATCCCTGACTCTATTCAAACAAATCCTTGACATTTGGATGGGAAATTGTAAATTTACCCCCAGTCTGGTTCCCATGTCCCTTATGAACAGAGGCTGTCAATAAGAAAAGTCTTATTCTAATTAACCCCCCCCCCCGACAAATCCTTACTTCCATGCTAACATGCTACCCCTGTATAGACACCCATAATAGTCAGGGACCCAAATGGTTTAGGGTATGTGGCTAGGTTTGTAAGTGGTCTAGTAGTTGTTAGCCTAGTAGCAACCTAATAACCTATAAGAAGAGTACGTTTCCTGTTTTTGTACTGACTTCAGCCTTTTTTGATTCAGTGGCGACATTCAGGAACTGCAGTGGGTTATCAATGTACATGCAATGCTTTCCTGAGTAATTCCTTAATCCAAACATTTGAAAGTATTTTGACAAGATATTATACTATACACCAGTATCACATTTATTCTTAGGCTTAGTCCATTAATTCTCAACATTTATTTACAAACTGTCTACTATGAACTCCTATTTCAGCATTTCAGAAACGCTTCCAGACTTCATGTTATCCAAATGTTTTGCATCAGTAGTGCTCCTAAACAATCACATTTCATAATTTTGTGCAACAACATGTAGCTTTTTTGAATAAGCTTGTTTTTACTTTTACATATCTTTACAAAATGCTCAATTGTATTACAAATTTTAGAGGAGTAAGCTGAACAATTCTGCCTCCCATATTAATAGTAATACCTTTTACAGGCCTTAATTACAATAATTCACCTTTCTCTTCTGTCTCAGTCTTTACTGCAGTGTATTACCATACAAAATTGTATGGCATTCATTGTCATAGCCTTTACTTCAGGAACACATCCAGCCTTTATTATAATTTTTTCCTTATTTGATGGACTTGTTATTTTTGTACATGCTTTCCCTCAGTTAATTCTTTTAACTGCACACTAGTAATTTCACTTGCTCAGAATATATCCCAAGCTTTTGGTACATTTATTCTTCCTCTAAACACTGTACAACTTTTTTGTCATTTCTTTTATGACAAATCATTCTAAATTTTGTTAGAGACTCACACAGCTCACCATATTCACACTCATTGGCTTTATTGTTCACCTCAACATCATATGCATTTATAGTCTCTGCAGAACCACAATGTTTTGTTAAGTACAAGCATCTGATACATGGCATATTCTTTGTGGTCTGGCAATCATCAGTGAAAGTGTTGACAGTTTGACAATGAAGAGTAAAATAGTTTGCTGCCTTTGATGCTTTTTTTTAAACAACATGCAGGAGTGCAGTACATCAGTAAGTCTGTGGACTTTTCAGCAAATCTACTTTCGGTAAATAATAAATCAAATGTCAACTTTTCAGCTTTTCAAACAGCTGAGTTTGAGTTTTATTAAGGTACAACCCAGTACATTAATTATGGGTGATTTCAACTACCCCACCATCAACTGGGAAAACTACTCATGTACCAATGCATTCTCTCAATGTTTTCTGGAATTCATAAATTCCAACACATTGGATCAGCTTGTCCTCCCCCCCACTGGGGGAAGCAATATCCTGGACCTGGTAATTACCAATATGGGTAACCTATGTTCCATGGGAGAGGTCACCTACTCACTGGTCAGATCTGACCACAAGCTAATCACCTTAGACATCCATATCCCACCCCCACCCCCTCATTAAGGAAGCCACTGTCAAAAACTACTCTAAAGCCAACTTCATGCTTCTTAAGACAGAAGTGGCAAACTTCACAACACCCATGCAGATGGAAAATAGAGGTATGACTGCTGAATCTTACACAAATGCACTGTATAAGCACATACATGAGTGCATGGATCATGCCATCCCCAACAGAACCAAGATGATATCCTCCAAAAAAAGGAAGCCAATCTGGTGGTCCCCTGCTATAAACAAACTCTACAACAGAAGGAAGAAGCTGTTGCAAAAAAGAGTAAAAATCATAAGATTGGAGGAACTCCCTAGTCAGCCTCAGCAAGAAGCTGAGATCCCTCATAAAATCCTCCAAAGCCAGTTATGAAAATAAAATCACCACTGATTCCAAAGACAACCACAAAGCATTCTGAAGCTATGTCAAAAATCTCAATGTCAACACTCAGATCTGCTCTGAGTTACAGCACAATGGCACTAAATATACAGAACCAACCAATATTGCCAACATCCTGGCAGATAGGTTCAGTACTAACTTTACCCCGCCCTCACCCTCCAACTGGCCCATCTTAATACCGGAAGAATGCAAAGACCCTATAATCATGGATGAACAAGTAAAGACCACACTCTCCAAAGCCAAGAACACAGCATCCATGGGACCAGACAACATCCCAGGCTGCGTACTGCATGGACTACAGAACAAACTGGCATCGCACCTAAGTACCATACTCAATCATAGCCTCACCTTAGGCTATGTGCCTACTGAATGGCATACAGCAACGGTTATCCCACTCCACAAAGGAGGTGCCACCACAGATCCCGGAAACTACTGCCCCATTAGCCTGATGAGCTTGGTCTGCAAGGCCATGGAACATATCATCTTTGAGCTTATAAACAAAGACATAGGTAACCTCCATACCTTGGACCCCACTCAGTTTGAGTTTGTAAAATGTAGATCATGTCTACTAAACCTCATGGACTTCTTTGAAGCAGTCACTAGAGCTGTAGACTAGGGCAAGGTAGTGCACACAGCCTATCTTGACCTTGACAAGGCTTTCAATACCATCCCCCACTCTGGAATTATAGGTAAACTCACTAAACTGGGCATAAATCCCCTATATCACAAGATGGGTGGCCAACTGGCTCACTTGCAGAACCCACACAGTAAAGGTACCTGACTCCAAGTCTGACTTCAGACCAGTGACGAGTGGAGTACTACAGGGTTTGATCCTGGGTCCTCTCCTGTTTGGCATCTACTTCTCTGAAATGCAGGCCAACATAGAAGGTCTTTTGCTAACAAAGTTCGCAGATGACTGCAAACTGGGAGCTATAATAGAATCACCTAATGATGTAGACATTCTACAAAAGGGCCTCACAGAGACAGATGCTTGGTGTCAAAGTCATGGCCTCAAGCTCAATGCCAAGAAGTGCACTGTCATCCCCTTTGGGAAAAACTCTGTACCCATGAACTACCACATAGGTGGTAGCTCACCAAACACTGAAAGTGTGATAAGAGACCTTGGGACACAGGTGGACAGTAGTCTCTCCTTAGATAACCACACTGTCACAGTAGTCAGGAAATCCTTCTATGTGGCACACCTCATTACAAAAGGGTTCTCCTCTAGAAAAAAAAGAGGTCATTGTTCCTCTTCACTCATCCCTCATCAAACCCATTATAGAGTACAATGCCTCGTTTGGCATGTATCTCACAAGACACCTACAACAATTGGAAAGGCCACAGAAATACCTCACTAAGAGGATTATGGCCTCAAACAGATGCCATACGCAGACCATCTCAAAAAACTCCAGCTCTACTCCGTCGCATATTGCCTACTCAGAGGCGATCTCTGCCTAACATACAAAGCTATGTCAAACCCAGAGCTATTGGACATGCTACACTTAAAGAAATCCCAATTTCTCCGAACCACACACTCCAGGGACCTAAACCATATCACCACAATAAGAGGAACATGCTGGAGGGTAGATTCCTGTCGCAGAGACTTCCCATACTCTGGAACAAACTACCCATTCATGTCAAGCAAAGCTCCTCATTGACCCTCTTTAAGAAAAACCTTGATGTCTGGATGCGAAATAGAAAATTCACCCAAGGGATCACTTCTGTGGCACTGCTTGACAGGGACACAAAAAATTATTTTCTTAGGTGACGAAAGCCAGGGAACCTTTTTGGCTAGGCTTATATAGGCCCCAGGGCCAATAGCCTACTACCTACCTATGAACCTGTGAACCTATGATTCTAACAGCACAAGTATTCCAGGAAGAAGCAGTTGTATTGTATTTCCAAGGTGAATCATAATTGTATAGTTCCAAATACTTTTGACAGCAAATATATTTTGGTTCTGCAGAAGTACATCTTTAATTTTTAATTATTTCATCAGTTCTGACACTACATCATGTTAGGATTGTTAAGAAAAAGTATCCAAAAATGGTAAATGTGGTCTGACTCTTATCAGGCCTATTCTGTCTGATTTTTATAAGATTAGAACTTCGCTTGTGACATTAACAGAAAGTGCAGCAGGGGCAGATATGTCTCCGAAAGGATTCCACCACTATGGAATAGGCTCCACATCCACCAGACATGCTAATCAATTTAGCTATCTCATTAGCATTTAATGATATGAGCTTCATATTCTACAGCACATGGTGACTGGGACAAAACAGTGGCAAGTAACGAAAGGAACCTGCAGCAAACACATGAGTTCCTCTTGTCATGTGAGACCAGGGAGCATCATTAGGCATGAATCTGTTCAAAATGACACAGTATGCAAGTCAAGTGGTGTCATATCGAACCTAGTCCAGGACTATAGAATGATGTGTTTTATCAGCTCATGACCATAAGCCACCATGCATCACAGCTGCTGTGTAGTAAGGGTTCTCCTGTAAGTGTATAGGCATGCTGTAGGAGCAGGTAGACAGCAGAGCAGGACTGTATAGCCACAGTAGGAATAGTCTGCAAGGCACCGTGATTGTATAGTGTATGCTCACAGCAGGGAAGCGCTATGTGCACTGCTTGCACAATGATGCTACAGTGACTGAATGCACACAAAGCCATTTGTGATTTTATTGCCTAATATTCTATATTCTACCTAGGGGATAGCAGCGCATAGGGTGGAAGAATGTCACTCCTTCTAGTACAAAAAAAGTAAAAAAACAAAATGTGCAGTATACATCAGAAATTCTCTAAACTGAATTCCATTCATTAACCATTCCTGCATACTGCGGATCACTTACATCTCTTTTGGGATTCCTTCTCTGTTACTGATATTCCAGAATACAATGTCCGGCATTATATGGGACAGAAAGGGTCTGTACTGGCTAGTAATGTCAATAACACAATAACATCTGTTACTGTACTACTGCAATATAATGTGACAGCTGTATATACAGGTGACATGAGAGAAACATTTTTTTAATTGGGGGAGGGTGTGAATGTGTGTATATATATATATATATATATATATATATATATATATATATATATACATATATATATATATATATATATATATATATATATATATATATATATAAATAGTTGTAGATTATACACGTATATACACATATGTACATGCATATACATACCTATATAACTATATCTGCTATATATTTACATAAGATAATCAGTCGATTGAATACTTATTTGACTGAAAATTCAATTGACTGAATCACAATTGCTAGAAAATTGTATAACTCTATAGACAGTATGCGATGGTGTTGTTTCTGATCAATGTAGTTACTAGGGAACAGTGTCTGGAAGTATATGTGTGGATTGGCAGTGGCCATCACCATTTTGTACCACAAATCTGTAGGTGTTTGCATTTGTGTGTTAAAACTGATTCAGAGTCTGTATGACTGCAGAGTTAATATATATATAAGAAAGGTTTGTGTGAAAGCTACCTGCAAAACATTTTTACAGTATATTTGCTGTGTAGAATGTTCTGTAATCAATGTGATTCATTCAAATGAATTTTCAGTCAGCTGCATTCAGTGATTTGTGATTCAGTAAAATGAGCATTTGATCAAATAACAGACACACATATACATATATAGCTATATATATAAATATAGATTTATACCTATACATAAATGTATATATATATATATATATATATATATATATATATGGTTTACTATCAATATTGCAAAAGGCAAAACAATTTCGAAGTAAACCATTGAAACCAGAATAACCCCCGCGTCACAATGTCGACTCATCTGATCAACTCAGCAGAGTCAGCACTGTCTTTGAAAACATCACGTGATATCTGTATAGGAGTTCATGTAGGAGCTCATGTAAATGAAACTCCTATACAACATATCACATTTTTGCAGGGGGACAAGCACTGCTGCAACCCCACACCCCCTGCTAACAATATATTCCAACTCCAAGATCATACTACAGTGGGGATATGGATGAATTTCCAAAGCTCACTGTATTGCAATCTCTGTACAGTTTGTCAAACACACTTATGCAAATGTACTACTGCATTCACGTAAGTGTGTTCGAATTTGCAATACATTTCACATTTCGTGAGCGACAATCTGACTTTTGGCATAGTACCTGCCGTCCAGTTGTCGTTCACAAAAATTATACTAAACCTACATATATATATATATATATATATATATATATATATATATATATATATATATATATATATTTAGATATATATATATATATATATATATATATATATATATATATATATATATATATATATATATATATATACATATATATTTATATATATTCAAACCAAAGGGTAAAAGGGTCATACAGTCAAACCATTCAGTAAAATTGCAAGAAAGTCACAGCCAAGCTACAGTTTTTACTGTGTAATACATTAAATCGACTATAGTGGAGGTCCATGGTATATATGCAAATGTCCCTTTAAGAACTCAACAGTGTTTCAGCTACATAGCTTCTGAATGTCCATGACTTTTTACTTTCTCTCTCTTTATGGGTACATTCAGGCTAATAATATCAAATCTCACTAGCTGTAGATATGTATATTTCTGTCCTTTTTTCACCTTTTTAATACAGCAAAAGTGGCTTGTTAAAAGCCAAAGCATTGCAAATAGAAATGGCACAATACCTCAGTCTATTTACATTTAGACCATAAAAAATTACATTCATTGCATTCTAATGTGTTGGTTTATATGTAATACTTTATTATTATAAGGATGCATTGTGTCTTTCTGGTACATTTAACAGGTTATTAAAATCCCCTACCTACTTAACATTTGCATTCATGTCTTCTTGTGCAAGTAATGCTCTTTGCAGGTAATGTAGATTGCTAGAGATTCTTATTGTTCTTACAGCTGCTGACAAAAACAGAAGACGGAAAATGACAACAATATACTTAGTTTATGCAATGAATCACTGAAGTGAATTCCTTAAATGGAATGTTAGGAGTTTAAACAAAGGCAAAAAAAAAAAAAAAACAGTGTAATAGGATGCACTCCCCACAGACAAATAGTTTCCTTTTGCAAGTTTCATTCAACTTTAATGGTCAAGCCTATAAGGCATGTTTTGCTCAGGTAGCTCCAATGCACTAAACAGTTAATATTGCAAGAATTCCAGTCATGACCTCGTTCGCACTTTCATGCAAAATTCTACAAGATGTGTCAGTGTAAATTCTCAGGACAGTGTAGATGTAACCAGTCTAAGGAGATTTTGGAAGCAGTTTGCCTGGGCTTAGCAAAACATGTGCCTGTCTATGCTGCTATTCTCAGTGAATGAAGAGAATCGACCCCTTTGGTACGTAAAGAGTTGCATGTGTATGCTATGTGCATATGGATGATTCAAGGCTCTACAGCAAAGGTATGTCTCACTTATTTGTTAAATGACATCACTTCTTGGGCTGTAGATTAAGTAAAGGAGTAAAAACAGAAAAAAAAAAAAAATATATATATATATATATATATATATATATTTTTTTTTTTTCAATTTGTGTATTAGATTTTTAAGTAAATGATTAAAAACAAAAAAAAAAATCAATTTCAATTTATATGCCTCCTTCATATGGACATTTTTATGCCTGAGTAAGAAATAAGCCACAGAACAAAGAATACCTTTGGTTTGTTTTCTTAGTGGCCAAGTTACGACATTCATACCTCAGATCACTGCATGATATAAGTGCTAAATAATGGCTCAAATTAGAATGTTTTGCCATAAAATTTCTATCTCCTAGAAACAGTACAGAGATAAGTGAAGCAGAGATGACAATGTTCCTGGAGATCAAGTGAATGAAAACAAATCAGCTCCCATCAGTGCATTATAAATACACTCATGTCAAAATACCTATCTAATTCTATACACCTTTTGTAAGCATTTGCTGTTGTGCTATAGGACTATCAATGTACTTCATAATGTGTATCTTAATGGATGACCTTACCATTTATGATAAGCAAAATGAAACACTGCTAATAGAGCAGGCAGAGTTGACCTTTCATTTGGAGTTTAGATTTAGATTCCACAAGTTATTCCAAAAGTCATTCAACTAGTCTTTGCTTCCATAAATTGAACCAAGATCAATGGATAACGCAGCAAGTCGTGATAAAGTATATTTTATTATATGCTCCTTTCAAGCCCCGGTGTTTTCTCCTGCTGTTCATTTCTCTGTACAAATCCATGCACACAGTGTCATGTTTCATTTCCATTCACCATGTTGGAGCTTTAGCTTGTGGCCTGGAGTTAGCCCTAATGTACACTGTGTCCCCTACAGTTTGGCAGGAGAGCACCCTGCACGCTTGTTTGACTTTGTCACTAAGAAAGCGATGTTAAATATTGATTAAAACAACTGAAAGTACAGACAAAAAAACTGTGGGAAACCACATTGAAACAAGTCCATCTTTAATGAGCAAAAATCTAAAACAAATGAAACCAGTGCAGTGCAGTGCAATGAAATAGTCATCTTACAGCTAGCTACAGGACATGTGTATAAAGAAATCAGAAATCAGCAAGCAGTTTGCTTGGCAAAGTTTTCTGCTCATGTGTTTCTGTACTCAAACTGAGTATATTTGTTATTTTATACCACGCAACTTGTATGGTGTCAGTCATATTTTGCTGTTTAATTAAAAAAAAAACAAAAAAAAAACCAGAATGATGAAGAAAGAAAATAACATGAAATTGGAAGAAAGCTATTTTAATTTCCACTTTTTTAGTTTTACATTACTCTCAAAATGATATGAAAGGCGCACCCAGCCTAACATAGGGATAAATACGCACATGCACACACACACACACACACACACACACACACACACACACACACACACACACACACACACACACACACACACACACACACTGTCATACATTAGATTGCGCATGCACTGATACACACACACACACACACACACACACATACACACACACACACACACACACACACACACACACACACACACACACACACACACACACACACACACACACACACAAAATTCATCCATATACATTAATAGATGGCTAGACCAGTACATGTACCCATACAGAGGTAAGAAGATAAGTCCTATAGATTGTAAAGATATCAGTTCTACAGTATCAGAATGGAGAATATCCTTACAATCTCACAGTTGCTAAAATGATATATGAGGTCATAAGGATTATTCAGCTAAACTGCATAACGGAATAAACGCTACGTTTTCATGAGCTGTACAGCATATTTCTTCTACATAACATTTTTTCCAATATTTGTTTTGGATGGACGGTTGCTTTGCAAAGAGTTTAAGCAGTAGCTCAACCAGTAGCACATTTGCCTTTGGCACTGGGAGATTACAATGCTGTGGGTTGTATTACCATACCAGGTAGTTCAAAGAATTTCCTAGTGCTGACAATGCATTGCAACATAAGGGATGTGCTGCATTCCTGAGTAGGCCTTGCTTTGGACGGGATGTTAAAACAAGGCCTCATCTGCCTTAGCTGCTGCTAGTTCAGACGCATGTAAAGGATTCTCTGGCACTTAATGAAAAACATAGGGGAAGTTTACTGGTGCCCTGCTAAATTCCCCCTAGTCAGTATAAGTACCACCTCAGGTCTCCCCAGAAAAGAGATCATTGGCCCAGTGTAACTAAACTGGACAACAAAGAGAAAATAAATAAAAATATATATTAAATAATGCCGACAGAGATACCTTACTAAAAGGATACAAGGTCTAAACAACATGTTCTACATGGGTCAACTCAAAGCCTTGTCAATATATTCTGTATCCTACAGACTACAAACAGGGGACCTTTGTCTGGCATACAAGGCATCCTCTCACCTATTACTGATGGATTTATTGCACATCAGCAACTCAAATGGCATCAGAAATACTTGGTCTATGGATCTAAACCTCTTTGGTAACATCAGCAGAATGGTATGGAGGGATAGGTATATCTTACAGAAGATAGTGCTGTTCCAGAACAGACTCTCCATCCACATAAAACGATTTTCATCCCTGTTCATATTCAAGCACAACTTGGATGTATGGATGGGAAACAGAAAAATTTCCCCAGGGGTGCCTCTTGTACTATATAATGGGCAGAAGCAGCTCTTAAATGCTTTATCTCATGCATGGGTTCCCTCAAAATTATTTATGGTATAATCCCAGTTACTCTCATTAGGTGTAATATATAATTATTGATCATGGGATAGGTAAGGCCAATCTCTAACTAAACAGGATAGATTTATTTGAGTACAAAAAGGGAAACTGGCTAAACCTAAAAAGTCCTGCAAGGGCAGCTGGCCTATGAACCTATGAACTTTTCACTATGCCCTTTACAATATGACTTTATCTGGAGACTGTCATGATTACCATATTGCCATCCTTCTGATTAATCATTAAACTGAGGCCCTATATGATTGATCTGGTGGAAGTTTCCCAATGGCCTGACCAAATTTTCCCCAACAGTATAAACACCAACCTGGATCTCTCACAAAATGGAGCTACTAAGCCTAGAGGAACTAATCTGGCCAACAGAATACTAAGTGAATAAATAAATAAACAAATAAATAAATAAATACCTAAGTGTGCATTGGTCTTCATGTGTGGACAAAGAGCTAGAAGCTGAATGCAATTTATCCCCTAGCTAGTTTTCCCCTACATTGACTGACTCCAGAAAGCAGCTCTATAAACTGGGTAGATTTGGTAAAATCTGTTAGAAGCCTGACAAAGTGCTGATCATGGCTAAATGTGTCATCTGGATCAAATTATAGACAATACCTCATCCTCATCGTCAATCGTCAATTTTCTGCTTTTGTTTTCTTAATATAAAGTATTCCAAGACAGTAATAAGCAAGGTTTTTTCTTGGCTGAATAGATAATTTTTGCACAGTTTCAAAAATGGTTTGGAATAGTTTATGTTTATATATATATATATCTATATCTATATATATATATATATATATATATATATATATATATATATATATATATATATATATATATTTATATATCTATACCAAACAAATGCAGCTGCATACTTAACCATCATGGTGCACGGATAACTCCAAATAACACACCCCACATAATCCAGCACTTGCAAATACATATACTCCATACAACCCTCTGTTTTCACAGCTGGGGTAAAAGAAAATAGGACCAGACGTGATAATACGTGAAAATGTTTCTTTAATTCAAAATAGAAGTCTTGGCTATAATTCAGCAGCAACGATCTGGCTGTTACACAGACCGGTTTCACCCCCTGGCGTCATCAGTTTGAATACATGCAACCCTGATGCATAAACCCTTATATAGTGACAATCAACTGACATACTGAAATATAAAAATACAAAAATATCTATGAAAGTACTACAAACAGAAGGCGAAGTCACAGTAAAACTACTTAAACATGACATATTCAAAAATAACAAAATAAATCATTTTCATGTATTATAATGTTTGGTCCTATTTTCTTTTGCCCCAGCTGTGGAAACAGAAGGTTGTAGGGAGTATATGTATTTGTGATTGCTGGATTATGTGGACTGTGTTATTTGGAGTCATCCGAGCACCGTGATGGTTAAGCATGTCCTGCATTTGTGTTTGGAAGATATTTTTAGTGGAGTGCTGCTTTCGAGAAGTGAATTTTACATTTCCAGGACCTTTTTTGTTCAATGGAGGTTTAAATATGGCTACAGGGACTGACCTTTGGGCTTTTATAGGCAACCTGTCCACTGATAAAGATGATGTTGCATGCTTTGAGGGCTGTAATAGTAACAGCACGACTGGAGTAGTTAAGGAGGTGAGTCGCAGTTTGGATATGGAACAAACTTTCAGAGATTTGACTGATTTTATGAAGAAATTTTAGTCAATTATTTGGCATATTAAACTACTGAAAGCATATCTCAGTGCAGATATAGCACTGTGTGGCCTAGGAGTTTATTTGGAACCTGGAGTGGGGAAGGAAATTGATTTCATGAGTAAATGGGGGTCAGTACAACAGATGACCTCTAAACTGTTTATTGAGTTACTGATTAATTAATATTATGAATGTCTTTTAATGGACATTAAAGGTAAACTAGATTCTTATCTTGAATGTTTACAGCAGTATGTACAAGAAACAGATTATGGCAAAATGTATTATAAATATTTGGAAGATGTAAATAGATTTGAGAAGGATGTTAAAGATCGTAAGCTTAAGAAATTTAATAGAGACATGGGAAATGTTAAAAATAATACAGTCTTCTCATGGAAATCATTTAAGAAAGGTGTCAGGTTTTCTGATACCACTAATAAGCCATCTAGAATGAAACGTAAAAGAAATAAATCTATTTTAAAACCTTCTCATGGGTTTAACACTACTACTGATTCTAGTACTTCAGATTTTATTCCAATCCACCCAGTACAGACATGGAGGCAGAGTTTTCTGTAGAAATACCATCCTAGGTGTATAAGAAATCCAGGGGAAGAGGGAACCCTTTAGGAGAGGAGGAAGAAAACATTGTAGGCGAACCAGGGAGCAATGTAGAACAAGTATTCAGGGAGCTGGCCAAGATGTGGAACCAAAGGAAGATGGGACTGACAATATGGACAATTTGATTGTTAATTTGACTGACCATGAGTTAACTTCCAGTGAAAAAAGTGTACTTAATATAGGTTTTGGCTATGTACCCTCTAATTTTGTTTCTGAATATGATTTTTGTTTGGATATTAAATGTTTCTATAGAAGCTTAAACCTGAAGTATTTTTTTAGTTCTAAGAATGTTAATGACATGTTGACTTCTGGTTTTTGCTTTAAAAATCTAATTTTCAACCACCTTACCACCCTAGAGTCAAATTATTTGAAGAAATGGTAATGGTTGATTTACATACCAATCAAAATGTCATTTTTAGAAGCCATGGGGACAAAAATTACAAAAGTGGAGAGACCGACTTTAGTACAATTAAAGAATGATAAAGATGTAGTGGCAGTTAAAGCTAACAAATATATGAGGGAGGCTATGAAGCAGTTAAATAATACCATGTTTTATTTTAAGTTACTTATAGATCCAACTATGGACTTTAAGAAGAAAATAGACGGGTTTCTTTTGATAGCAAAAAATGATGGATGTATATCTGAGTATATACATAAACAGCTTTTATTGGATGATCCCAAGGCACAGAATTTCTATATGTTGCCTAAAATACATAAAAAAATCAACTGCCCACCCAGGCGACCAATAGTCTCAGGTAAAGGTTTTTTGACTGACCCTTTGTTGGTGTGCTTCGAACATCAACTAAAACCTTTATTGTCACTGATTAGGGTCAGGCTGAAAGATTCAAATCAGTTTCTCTGTTTGATGAATGATTTACAAGTTACTCCTGGTTCTTTTCTTTGTACACTGTATGTACAGTACTTGTACACAAATATTCCACATGTTGAGGGTATGAGAGCAGTACGATTTTGGTTGACAGAATATGGTCTATATTCATCTAAACACATATAATTTCTCATTAGTTTGATAAAGTTGGTATTAGAGCACAATGCATTCTATTTTGGAGGTGAATATTATTTACAGGTTAAAGGCACAGCCATGAGTACTACATTTGCTCCCATCTATGTGGACCTCTTTATGGGGTTCTTAGAATGGGATATGATATATAGTAGTAAAAACATGTACAAAAGAAATTTAACCATGTGATGGTGTTACCTTGATGATTGTTGGGGCATTTGGTCAGGGACTGTTCAAGGATGGTCAGAATTTGTTGGTTATCTTAATTCTAATGAATTTGATATCAAATTTGTGGATATAATTGAACCTAATAGTATAGATTTTCTAGATGTTCAGATTACAAAGTCAGTGGATGGTACAATGATTACCTTGCTGCATAGAAAACCTTTTACTAAGAATGCCATACTGGAGGCAAGTAGTTTTCACCCAAAACACATGATTACAAATATTCCTAAGTCACAGTTTCAGAGAATGAGGTGTATTTGTAGTGAAGATGCTGGTTTTGAAATTGAGGCTGAAAAAATGGCTGAAAAATTTATTAAAAGAGGTTATAATGTAGATGACGTAAAAAAGGAACAAATAAGGGCATTGAAGTGTAAAAGGGAATCTGTCTTAATAAATATAAATAATAATAATGATATTGTATGTGATAGGAAAACATCACAAATTAGGCTCATCACAAATTATGGTACCAATACCTATAAAATCAAGGAGGTAATTGATAAATACTGGAATGTGCTTAAGTCGGATGAATTGTTTGATCAGTGCCTTGGGGATAACTGCTAATATAGTTTTAGATGAGGTAAAAACATTGGTGAGTCACTATCATGGTTTAAAAAATCTGATTGGTCTAAGGATGAACATAGGACTGAGAGGATTAAGGGATGTAATACCTGTGGGAATTGTGTCTACTGTAAGGTAGTTTCTACTACCAGGTCATTCACTTCAACAAATACCTCTAGGGTTTTTAAAATTAGACATTTAATAACTTTTCGAATGGAATGGGTGGTCTATATGGCCATCTACCAATGTCGGGCATTCTATGTGGGGCAGACCTCTAGGCCTTTTAAGAGTAGAATTGCAGTACATTTGAGTGACATCAGTTGTAAACACCAAAGAAGTGCACTCTTTAAACATAAGTTATAGAGTATATGTCTGCAGAGTTTCTTTTTGTTGGTATAGATGATGTTAGAGGCAGGGGTCTGTCTGACTTGACTAAATATGACCTTTTAGATAAAAAAGAAAGAATGTGGATAGTGAATTTGGGTTTCTTATATAAACCAGGTTTAAATGATCACTGGTGAAAAATAAGCAATAAGTAGTATGTTTCTAAATGATTTGATTTATTTATTTATTTATTTTTTTGAATATGTCATGTTTAAGTAGTTTTACTGTGACTTCACCTTCTGTTTGCAGTACTTTAATAGATATTTTTGTATTTTTATATTTCAGCATGTCAGTTGATTGTCACTATATAAGGGTTTATGGATCAGGGTTGTGTGTATTCACAGTGATGATGCCAGGGGGCGAAACCGGTCTGTGTAACAGCCAGACCGTTGCTGCTGAATTATAGCCAAGACTTCTATTTTGAAGGAAAGAAACATTTTCACATAATATCATGTTTGGTCCTATTTTCTTTTGCTTTGCGTGTGCTGGATTATGTGGATTTTTTATATGTGTATATATATATATATATATATATATATATATATATATATAGTTTACTATCAAAATCTCAATGTGGATTAACTGCAGACAGGATATTGGATGGCAGATGGTCAGTTGCTGTGTTGCTAACCATTGATAGTTCATATCAGCGAATACCACTGTTTATTCTCTGATATTAACTCGATCTATGGGCTAGAGATCATGGTACAGTGTGGATTGGGACATTCATCCCTTTCCTCACAGTAGTACGATCTTGGAGTTGGAGTATATAGTTAGCAGGGAGTATGGGAAGGTGTAAGGGAACTTGCCCCCCTGCAAACACGTGATGTGAAGTGTAGGAGTTCAACTTACCTGAGCTCCTATGCGGACATCAAATTTTATATTCAGTGATGCAGATTTGACATTTTGCCTAAGTAAAATTTGTGATTCGGCCTTTCTGTTTGAGGTTCCGAACAGATTAGATTTTGTTAGTAAACCTTTATATATATATCTATACATATATATATATATATATATATATATATATATATATAGGTCCCCTACTGATTATAGAAATCTTAAAACTTTGACTTTCATATGGCCGAGACCAAATGACCGAAGTTTTAAAACTTCGAAGGTTCTGAATGGAGATCTCTGTACAACGCGGAACAGGAAAATTTCCCTTTTCTTCACTGTAGTGCAATCTTGGAGTTGATATATTTAAATAGCAGGGAGTGTGGGGGGCCCAACCCCCAACATAAGGGGTGCAGGGGGGTTGCCCCCTGCAAAAACATCATGGAATTTATTTTTTGTTTTATTTTTCTTCAGGTGTACGAACTTTTGAACAGTTGATCATATGGTCTCGGCCATATGAAAGTCGATGTTTTAAAAGTCTGATCATCTGTAGTGGACCTATATATATATATATATATATATATATATATATATATATATATATTTTTTTTTTTTTAAATCATTAAGAGCTAACAGTCGTAGCCTTCTCTTCTTATATCATGATTAATATAGAGAAACAGATACAGTAGGCAAGATGTGTACTTACACAATGACACTGGAGGTGAAACTCTCTCATAAAAGCACATGACATTGTCATAAATGCACACATAGCCAACCCCCTAGCACACACATAGACTATAGTATGCTGAGGGACTGAAAAGCAATTTTTCTAAACAATAAATATCACTTAAACCATCCGCTGTTAAAGCTATGCCTCAGCAAGCCAAATGGCATTCAGAAAAAATAACATCTAACACCACACATACAGTCACACTCAGTGGAGCACCAAACACTAAGCCCCTAAGGCAAACAAACACACTTCCCAGGACTTCTATCATAGGGCACTCCATTGCTGTCATCCCCTTTGGGAAAAACCAGGTTCCCATGAATTACCACATCGATGGTAGTCCACTGAACACAGAAGGCATTATAAGTGATTTGGGAATACAGCCTCTCCTTTGACCACCACATTGCCACTGTGGTCAGAAAGTCCTTCTATAGGGCATATCTCATTAGTAAGGGTTTTGCATCCAGGAAGAAAGAGGTCATTGTCTCCCTCTACTCTTCCCTCATTAGGCCAATCAATGAGTACAATGCCCCATTTGGCATGTACCTCACTAAACATCTGCAACAACTGGAGAGTCTGTAAAAGTACCTCACAAAGAGGATCTTAGGCCTTAAACATTTGACCTATATGGACAGACAAAAAAAACTCCAACTATTCTCTGTCTCATATCACCTACTTAGAGGTGATCTCTGCTTGACTTACAAAGCCATGTCTGACACAGCTCTGTTAGAAATGCTACATCTAAAGAAATCTCAATCCCTCCGCACCACACACTCTAGAGACCTCAACCTCATTACCACAATCAACAGAACATGCTGGAGGGACAGGTTCATAACCCAGAGACTGCCCATGCTATGGAATAGACTTCCCGTACATGTCAAGCAGAGCACCTCACTGTCCCTCTTCAAGAGAAATCATGATGAGTGGATGGAAAATAGAAAATTCACCCCGGGGATCATTCCAGTGGCTTTACTTGACAGAGGCACTGGGAACTAAGGTCAGGTGGCACAATGCCAGGGTAATCCTATAGTCTAGGCTTATAAAGGCCCCAGGGCCATTAGCCTAGTACACACCTATGAACCTATGAACCTATAATAATTAGTTTCTAATCTGGAGTATCACACATACATTCAAGTCATTACACCACTGGTACCAGTGTGGTTCCATCATATTCTGTGTAGGTGTGAATGATCTGAGATATACCTCCCTGGACTATATGAAGAGAGACATTATGGAGTTCTGAGTCTATGTGTTTCAGGCTGGTATGAGCCTAGCATTGGGCAGTATAGTGCCATCAGTGAGGGTGATGCCACGATATGAGCAAAAGATGATTGATTTTAACACTTGGCAGTGTTTTTGGTGTAATTCTAAGGAGATTCAATATTTGTCACCTTTGGAGGACATGGTTAACAGACCATGTTGCTTTGCCACGAATGGTCTACACCTGTCCCCTCTAGGTTTTTGAATAGTGGCTAATACGTTATCTACCGTCATAGTGCCATTTTTAGGCAATGCCAAACTGGCAAACTTATCAACATAGCAAAATCAACTCAACTGAATCTCAAGGTGTTTCTGCCCAATGCCAAGATCCAAAATAAAAACTACACTCTCTCGCTGCCCTCCTCACACTAAAGAATAAAGACATCTGTGCAGTTACTGAGACATGGTTTAAAGCGGCAGATGGTAACCCAGAAATGCAAGGTTTCATTGCCTTCCACATATTTAGACCAGTAGCCGCATAGACAAGGGCTAAAGTTGGAGATACCTCAATATACATCAATATACATCACTAACACGCATACTTCTACGCTGGTCAAACAGGATAATATGCTAAAGGTCTTCTACATGCAGATCACCTCAGACAAAATCTCATACTACATGCTATAGAGCTATAGGTCACAATCCATGTCCCAAGTAGCTCACAATGCATACTTGGACCTACTGGAGACAGTTACCATCCAACCTAACACCTTACTCGTGGGAGAATTTAATTACCCCTCTATAGTCTGAGGTTTCAAATCTACAGACACAGATATTCCAGGACTTCACAAATACAAACACCCTTGACCATTAAGTGAAAACTTCCACTAGAGGCTCCAACACACTAGACCTTGTAATCTCAAATATGGGAGAATGCTGCACCACTGCTAATGTCTTGTCCTCCCTGATAAGATTTGAGAATTATGCTGTCTCCTTTGAAATCAAAATTGACTCTGTAAACCCAGTAAAAACAGTAATACTCAGGAGCTAGTCCAAGGCAAACTACCTTTCAATAAGTGATGATTTGTAAAAATTCAGTGCCTCTCCAAACCCAGAGAACACACCAGTCTATGCTGAATTGCTCTCAGAAACTCTGTACAATCTTGTTAATGGCAGCATAGAGTCTGCTGTACCTGGTAGATGTAAGCCCAGAACGAGCCCCATAAACAAGCTGCCCTAGTGGCATACCAAATTAAACAGGATATACAACAAAAGGAAAACAAATTATGGCAAAAATCAGAAGAGATAATTTCCAGAAAGATAAAAACTCTCTCTTCAAACTAGATAAGCAACTTCTTCTTTGTCTTTTGGCTTTTTACCGGTAAGGGGTCGCCACAGCGGAACTCCGGTCCGCTAATGATCGGCAGTAGATTTTTATGAAATGCTGAGGTGCCAGCTCGACGCCCAACTTTCAACGAAGGCACACCCATTTACACACGCATATCTTTCGAACGTTACCCAACCGCGGGGACGACATGCAGACTCCACACAGAAGGCACTCCCAAGCCAAGTGAGAATCGAATGGGAGAACCTCTTGCTGTGAGGTAACAACGCTACCGCTGTACCACCACAGAATACTAGATAGGCAACTAAGAGGTCTAATTAGGTGAAACAAAGAGAACTTTGAGGTTAAAATTGCCTCCAAAGTGAAAGAGATAACCATAAGGTCTTCTTCAGCTTTATCAGAAACCTCAAGGATAGCATACAGCAATATGTGCTGAACTGGTAGTTAATGGTGCCACATTCACCTAGCCTGGTGATATACTAAACCTGTTAGAGGACATATTCAGTTCCAGCCCACTATCATTCCCAACTATTCCCCTAGAAATACCTTCAGAAATAACCTCTCCAACTATACCTAGGGAGCATGTACTGGCTGCACATTCTAAAGCCAAGAATACAGCTTCAGTGGGCTATGATAACATCCCAGTACACCTCCTGAGCAGCCTAAAATATGACTTATTGAGACACCCCTAGAATCACTATTCAACTATAGTCTTAAAACAGGATATGTACCATGAGAATGGAGGACTGCAATGGCTACCCCCCCTTTGTTTTACCACTCCTACATGTTTGCTGTGAATGTTGTCATTGTATAATACTCTGCGGTCACTACATCTGACCTTGATACTGCAGGAGCTAAGCCACAAGGTCCTACTAATACAAGTTTTCGAAGATTTTTGTTGTTGTATAATGGGCTGTGTTCACTACATCTGACCTTGATACAGCATGAGCTCTGCCACAAGGTCCTACTCCTACAAGTTTACTGAAAATGTTGTCATTGCATAATGTAAGCACATTTAACATGAATAACCTTGCTGGGTATTAAGTTTAGTCAGTCAAACACATGGCTACTGTGTGACTGAAAGTGTTTGTGAAATAGTCTGTGCACTCTAAGGACCTGTTACTAAGTTGGCCACTGTCCCCTTTTCTTTACCAGTAGACTATACTGCATATGCCAGTTATTTAGCTTCAGAAAATGACAAAACACCTGTTTTACATTGCATCTTCTTGTTAATTGTTTTGCACTGGCTGTACACCTATTGATTTCGGTTATAATTTGACCTGAGGGTGGGAAATCCGCTATACCTAGCTTTGCCTCACTCCCCTGCCCTACCCCCAATTCCCATCTACCACCTTTTACTTTAACATTATACTTCCTATATATACATTTCACTTGTGACTGTTGTACCAAAACCCTCATCAAATGGCCTTACTACTTTCATATATACATTTCTGTGTCTTGTTTCCTACTTTCCTATCTCTATTTAATTTTTAGCCCCTTTTCCAACTTTCTCCCTCCCATACTGCTTTGCAATATAACCATTAATAATCACAGCCCTCCCTAAAAGTACATATCTATTCCACACTGTATCTTTTACTTTTCCCAAATAAACCCTCATTTCTTTTTATTTTGACTACATCAATATACTTTAGACTTTCATACCCCTCTGTTCCTTACATTCCAGAGAAGATACCAGGATAACCTAGCTCACTTCTTTTATAGAAAATACTTCTGTCCTTAGCTATCCTCTACCAGCTTTCAGAATCCACCATCACTCAATCACTGAATCTCCAACTGCTCTGCAACTTCTTTCTTTCTTCATTGCTACTTCCCCAGTACCTGGCATCTATAAAATACAGATTCCTGTTCTTAATTGTACTACTCTTCAGCTTATCCTCTATTTTTCTCCTTCTACTCTACTATTTTTCATCCTATCATGACTTAATAATATTGCTCAACATCTCTCCAACTCTGTATCAACCATCTATTCATACTTCCTCTTTGCACTCTCCACATGTTGCACCAAACCTATTTAATATTACCCCTCAGCTTTATTCCAGATATAGACTGACTATCTGTACTTCAGCTCAAACCAAAACTAAATTAAGTGCAAGAATCCTCTCCAAAAATAAGTATGCATAATTCCCCAATACAATAAATTCCTTCTAAGAGGAGATATAAACCCTAATCCTGGCTCCACTTATCACAATGAACACAAAAATAATTCTCTCCAACACACTACTCTAACCCAACAACAGCCAATCCCCAACCATGATGATCTAATTTTTGTTGCAATAAATGTTAGAAGCATAAGAAATAACACTGCTGAAGTACATGCCTGGATTACCCAACATAAGCCTGGCATATACCTCCTGGCTATAATATCATCTATAATGACCATATAAAGAGGAAACATGGAGGTATTGCTTTAACATTTCCCAACACCTACCACATTCCTTTCATAGCAAACCAATATCAAAATTCAGTTCAGCAAAGCTTCATATTACTTTCCTCAAAATAAACAATTATAAACAAATATGTATTACAATACAACTATACTGGAAGATATCCTACACTGGATATCCACAACATTTCCACAAGAAAGAATACTAGGTGATGTGAATGTCAATTGGTTGGACATAAACTCTAATTTCCCTGCATGTAGCATAAACTTATATGGTTCCACACAACTAATTAACAGCCCCACACATTACAACAAGACATCAAATTCCCTACTAAACTGGATCTTACTATCATAACCTAGCAAATACACCATTACAGGTACAATGTCAGACTCTCTCAGTGATCATGTCCTAATTTATTTCACCAGACATCTCACACATTGAGTTACACATCATATTTATAAAATAACATTCAACCTTTCCAAGTTTAGCCCAGAAATGTTCACCACTACACTATCATCTATGAACTGG
Organism: Protopterus annectens; assembly: GCF_019279795.1. Taxonomy (NCBI): domain Eukaryota; kingdom Metazoa; phylum Chordata; order Ceratodontiformes; family Protopteridae; genus Protopterus; species Protopterus annectens. The sequence goes on from NC_056731.1 coordinate 1,784,404,212, forward strand.
AACTTCCATATCTCATCCCCTTTGATGCTGCTGCAAATGAATGCAATGCAATACAACTTTTCTAAATACCCTAAATAGCCTTGCACCTCCTAGAAGGAAAGGACTAAAAGCAAATAATGCAATGTGCCTATCCAAAAAGAGCAGAATGCCAATACAAGGTAGAGAAAAAGCATGGAAAAAATGGTAAAAATATAAAACACCTCAATATCTTGAAAACTTCAGAATGCTTTACAATTGTACTAAAAAGTAAACAAAAGAAAACAAAAAACTAAACTATAATAAATTTCAGAATAATACTAATCACAATTAGACGTTGCCCGTTCGATTCTCAGTTAGAGCGTCTTCTGTGTGGCGACATGCGTGAACGGGCGTTCCTTCGTTGAAGGTTGTACGTTAGGCACGGCAAGCCAGCACGTAAAACTCTACTGCCAATCATTAGCGGACCGGAGTTCCGCTGTGGCGACTCCTAACCGGGAAAAGCTGAAAGACACAAACAAACAAACTAAACACAACTAAAAATTTTTGGCATCAATTCCAAAAGTCTTACATCCTAGCCATAAATTTAATCCAAACTCCTCTCCCTATAAATCATCACTTGAAACTGCAATACAGTTCAACTCTTATTTTATAGATAGAATAGCATATCTAACCAAGGATTCCTCAAAATCTAATCCTAAACCAGCCCAACAGCCACATATCACCATATCCATTTTCACCTTCAAACCTGTGACCACTTCCTATATAAAACTACTCTTAAACAAACTTAATCAGCTGATGATCTTCCAAGTGAGTCCCTAAAAGTAGCAACCAATACATTGTCTGTCTTGTCTCAATCCTTTTTAATAGGTCATTCCAGGAATCCCACATTCCCTCTCTCTGGAAAGAGTCACACATTATCCCTCTGCACAAAGGAGGACATTCAATAGACATTTTTAGACCTATAGCAATTTTATCTCCCCTCGCCAAAGTACTTGAAAAAATGTATTCAGAAACAATTGCTGGACTATCTCCAACAAAAAGAACTCCTATTCCCTACACAATACAGCTTCTGTTCTTCCCATAGTACTAGCACTGCCCTTTTAACTTACTGTATATAGATACTGTCAATAAAGCTAGAGTTAATAGCAAACTAGTTTATTTCTAGGCTTGTCTAAAACCCTCAACACAGTTTGTTACAGCAAACTTCTACATCTTGACGTCTTCACTAAATATCTCCCAGACCACCATTCAGTGGTTCAAAAACTAGCTGTTCAATTGGTTTCAGTCAGTAAAATAGCACTGCATGCTCTTTCAACTTACCTCCAGTCACCACCAATGTACCACAAGGCTTTATCCTTGGTCACCTCCTCTTTAACATTTTCACTAACACCGTCTATACATCCATACAAAAGGCCACACTAATATAATATGCAGATGATTGCACTCTCATTTGCATATTTGACAACATGATGCACCTCCAAATAAATTACTCAGGAAGCCTGAACAGACGCTGGAACATGGATCTGTAACTCACAACTCATGTTCAACCCAAAAAAGACCAAAATATTACTTTTTTCCCCAAATGCCTCTCTTTTAAAAAAACAAAATTTAAAGTCCTCTCTCTTGGCAATACAACAATTGAAGTCACTTCTCAAATTATTAGGGGTGATAGTGGATGATAATCTTACATTTGACCTGCATAGACAAAATTGCATAAGGAAAACTCATCAAAATCTAGGAATGCTTTACAGAACCAAAAACTATCTCACCAATGCAACTAAAACTACACTTACCACTACTTATCTCCTTCCCACTTATTATGGTACTCCCATCCTTACTAACCTCCAGGCTTCACAAAAATTAAAACTTGATCAATGCTATAACAAAGTTTCTAAATTTGCAGCACATACCCCTTTCAGAATCCACCACTGTATAGCACTGAAAAGCCTAAATTGGTTAGAACTCCCTCATCAAGCAACGTATGCACATCTTCTTACCACTTATAAAATTATCCAGCAACCATCTATCTTACCAGCACTAAAAGCCATTCCAAACAACTATGTTCCCAGTTGGTCATTGTGATTCAGGGACTAAAAACTCCTGACTGTCTACAAACCTATCAAATGTGTTGTGCATTGTCTATACTTGTACAAGGTTGCTAAGGACTGGAACTCCTTACCTGTATCCATCAGGTCTATACACATCCTCCCATCTTTTGAAACAACTCTGAAATACTTCATAGTTAAAATATAGCTCTGTTCTTGCTCAAAACCAGGATAAACTATATCCCTAAATGTGAACAAGTACTTTTCTTTCCTTATATCTCCTTACTCTCTCTTTTTCACTTATTTTCTTAATTCCATAAAATTAACCTCCCTGACTTTCTCTCTAAATATACCATAAGCCTGTTTTTCCCTCACTTCATATTGCAATTCCTGTTTGTATTAGATTAACTTACCCTTAATTTCTCTACAAACTGTCTACAATTTCTATAAATATTAAATGATTGTCATATAATCTGTATTGATTCTTAACAACTGTTTTTATATTATGTTTAATTATTGTTCTTAAAATGTTTTAGAATAGTTTGGTGCTTTTCTCCACAGCCCTCTACTGAAAGTGGGCTTCTTCCCAAATGGACTTTCATGCTAATAAAATCTAAATAAATAAAAAATAAATAAGGGAGGACCTTCAAAAGATCCTGGAAACTGAAGACCATTCCTTTCAGCTATACAGAGTTTTGCTGAATGTCCAGATTTTTTCTTCATATTTTTGGTCTGTTACTCATAAAATGTATGGGTTTGTTTAGGCAAATCACAGAGTATTAACATCAATAAGTAATTACATACATTTGAATGTCAGACTTCATATCATTCAGGAATCACATTCTAACACAAATCCTGTGATTCTAGCAACTTTCTAAGCATATAAGAGCAATATTTAAAATATGACACTATTTTTGGGTCTTTGTCCCCTCAACTTATTTTAGTCTTTGTCCAGATTTGTTGTTCTAAGAGGCTGACAGGTTTGCTGCAGACCTATTAGTCTTACTAGTCATATTTGCAAAGACATGGAAAGTATATTATGGAAATTATCAGCAAGGACATAGGGGACTTCCAGACACTGGATCCCTCCCAGTCTGGCTTTGTCAAAGAAAGGTCTTGCTTACTAAATCTGCTGCACTTCTTTGAGAAGGTTACTAAGTTAATGGATGAAGGGGGAAAGTAGTGCACACTGTGTACCTAGACTTGGCTAAAGGATTAGAAACAACATCCCACTAGGGCATTGTCAACAAACTTATGGAGATAGGCATAAGCTCCTTTATAACATGCTGGATAGCTAGATGGCTCATGGATAGGATTCAATAGGTTAGGATCAGTGTGGCCACCTCCACAAAGAGGCCAATTACCAGTGGAATCTGCTAAGGCTCTTTCCTGAGCTTGCTTCTCTTTGTTATCTACTTCTTTTTAGGTCAAAACCAATATCAAAGTCCTCTGGCTGACCAAGTTCGCAGATGATTACAAACTAGGAGCAGTCATTGAATCCCCCTAAGATGAGAACACCCTTCAGGGATGTCTAACACAGACAAAAAGTTGGTGCCAAAGCCATGACCAAAGATTCAATACCAAGAAATGCATTTGGGTACCTTTTGCGAAGTCAGACACTCCAGGTAAATACATTGCCAATAAAAAGTTGATTCACTAATCAGGGATCTGGGAACTCATGTTCAAAAGTTGTAGGAAAATACTTCTATGTTGCTCAACTGATAAGTAAGGGCATGGCATCTAGGTCCAGAGAGGTCATCATATCACTCTATTCAGCTCTCATCAGACCCATCATAGATTATAATGCCACCTTTGATATGTACCAGACACATGCAGCAACTGGAACATCCACAAAAGTTCCTTACAAAAGGAATACAGAGAATAAACAAAATGTCCTGATCACCTCAATGCTCCATCTCTTTACTCTGTATCATAGAGACTACTGAGAGGTGATCTTTGTCTGGCATACAAGGCATCCCTAGACCCTGTTTTGATGAACATTTTGCACATCTGCAAGACAAAGAGTATCAAAACTACAAGATCAAAAGACCTAAATTTTACTTGGAACATAAATAGGACATGTTGAAGAGACAGATGTTTTTAAAAGAGTTCCCATTCTCTGGAACAGGCTCCCCATTCATGTGAAGCAGAGTTTCTGCCTAACGCTATTTAATCACAACTTGGCCCAATGGATGCATAATAGGAAATTTACCCCTGGTCTGGTGCCTATGTCTCTGATGGGCAGGGCAACTGGTAATCACCCCCTGTATTAATCAAACCTTTTAGTCACATTTGGGTTGCATGGCTAGACTTATAATAGTTTATAGTGGTTGCTAGCCTAGTATACACCTATGAATTTATGAATATATCATGTTTACCCAGTTATCAAATAAAGCAAAATATATAGC